>NC_044353.1:29951042-30251042 GCF_007364275.1 Archocentrus centrarchus | reverse complement strand
GTATGGGCAGTGGTGGACAGTAACGAAGTACAAATACTTCGTTACTGTACTTAAGTAGATTTTTCAGGTATCTGTACTTTTCTTGAGCATTTATTTGTCTGACAACTTTTTACTTTTACTCACTATATTTTTACACTAGTATCTGTACTTTCTACTTCTTACATTTTCAAAACAAACTCGTTACTTTAGGTTTAATGCGTCTGAGAAACGTTTGCATTTCTGGTCAGTGCGGGAGCCGGCTTTTGATTGTAAGCAGTTTTTTTCTTGGAAGTCACAACAACAGGGTGGGAGGGACCAGACACCCCACACGGTAGAGGGAGAGGCTCCTGCAACGCTCGCTCGGAGACCGGAAAGAGCCAGAGGAAGTTGCGCATTACATAGAGGCTGCACGCCGGAATGGTGAGGAAAATAAATGACAGAAAACGTAGAGGACAAAAAAGTGTCTGCAGTTTGCTAGCTAAAAGAACAGCTGCTGTATTTTAAGGGAGAGCAAAGAATGAGCGATAACTTCACTCAGATGGAGAAAGATGTAACAAAGAGGTAGAAACGTCCTCAAAGGGGCTACTTTTACTTTCTTAATTTGAGTAGATTTCAGAGCCTGTACTTTTTTACTTTTACTTGAGTACAGAAGTTGAACCAGTACTTCAACTTTTACCAGAGTAGTTTTTAACACAAGTACTTGTACTTCTACTTAAGTACAGAATGTGAGTACTTTGGCCACCACTGGGTATGGGTGGGGGGCTCAGAAAGTGAGAAGAAGAATCATATATTTGATGTGCTGGAGAATGGGAAGCCAGTGAAGCTAGAGGAGAGATGTAATGATTGGTGGATTTGGTGTAGGTGATGGCCCTACTGTACAATTTGGAGCGAGTTAAGAAGTTTTTTTAGGAAGTCCAAAATGGCAGTGTTATTGAGAAGTAACCAGAGCACAAACCAGAACCCGTCTGCAATAATGAGAAAAGAAAGGGCATAGTCTTGAAATGTTAGATGGAAGTAGGCTAAACATAAGAAATTATTGATGTGGGCAGTGAAGCAGAAAGTAAGACTTTTGACTCCAGGACAGGTATGGACTGGATGGACATTTATAGAAACATCAAAATTGTGTACTTTGGAGAGTGTTGTCTTGGAACTATTGAGAATGATTTCACTTTTATTGCTGTTTTGTTTGATTGCCAGTGATTGTAAACCAGGTGGTGATGGACTGAAGGCAAGTGGTGAGGGAAGACAAGTGTTTGGTTTTGTGGAAATGCAAAGTTACATTTTGTCAGCATAAAAATAAAACTGTATTCCAAAATGGTGGAGAATATTTCAAAGAGTAAGGAGATCAGTTATAAAGAACAGGGGTCCTAACACTGATCCCTGAGGAATACCATGTGTGTAGCATGGAGTTTTTCCAAGTTTTAGGGCAGCATGTCAGGTGAGGAGACCAGGATCGTGTTCATTTTTTTTTTTTTAATTGATCCTTTAGGGGCACCCAGTCAACAAGGAGTTCTACTCTAACTTCCTAAGCACCTGAAGGAGATTATTCAGAGGAAATAATCTGATCTGTGCTCTGTGCCCTTGTGTGCAAGAACACAGCTCATTGAAAATGCACTTTCGATAATCTTTGCTCACCACCTGAACCACCCCATGACATCATCCTCTTCCCAAAATAAATCAAGCTGAAAGATCACAGTTTTGACACACTAAAGGAGATACAGCATGCATTGCAGGAGCACAAGTGCAAAAGGACATCAGGGACTTCTACAGAGAGATCTAAAAGCAGCAGACTCAACAATCCAGAGGTGCAGGAGAACATATTCCTTAGGAGGAGATTGGATACATTTAAATCATGTATAGTGGACATCCCTGGTTGCATTAGAAACCCACTGATATATTCCAATTAGCAACATAGCTAGTTAGGCAACATAGATTTAAGAAATGTGAGATTTAGAATCTGGAGAGTCCACATCCACAGTTTGGTGCATATATCTCTTTTTTGTACATGATCACATGGGAAATATGGTCACAATGTCTGCTTGTGTTTTGGAGTTACAGCGTCAAATAATGATCAGAAAAGTGTTCTTACAGAACTTGACATCACTGTGAAGTTAACCCTTGACCTTTTTGGCCTAAAACGTCATTTCATCCTATATATATATATATATATATATATATATGTGTGTGTGTGTGTGTGTGTGTGTGTGTTATTTGTTACTGTCTATCATCCACCTGGTCCTTACTCAGAGTTTCTGTCTGATTTCTCAGACTTTTTATCTGATTTAGTGCTCAGTTCAGATAAAATAATTATAGTGGGTGATTTTAACATCCATGTAGATGCTGAGAATGACAGCCTCAACACTGCATTTAATCTATTGTTAGATTCAATTGGCTTCTCTCAAAATGTAAAGGAGCCCACCCACCACTTTAATCATACTCTGGATCTTGTCCTGACATATGGCATAGAAACTGAAGAATTAACAGTATTCCCTGAAAGCCCCCTCCTGTCTGATCATTTCTTAGTAACATTTACATTTACTTTAATGGATTACACAGCAATGGGGAATAAGTTTTATTACAGTAGAAGTCTTTCTGAAAGTGCTGTAACTAAGTTTAAGGATCTAATTCCTTCATTGTTATGCTCTTCAGTGCCATGTGCCAACACAGTGCAGAGCAGCTACCTAAACTCTGCTCCCAGTGAGGTCTCATCAATAGTTTTACATCCTCACTGCGTACGACTTTGGATACTGTGGCTCCTCTGAAAAGGAAAGCTTCAAATCAGAAGTGCCTGACTCCGTGGTATAATTCACAAACGCACAGCTTAAAGCAGATAACCCGAAAGCTGGAGAGGGAATGGTGTCTCGCTAAATCAGAAGATGCTCATTTAGCCTGGAAAAAGAATTTGTTGCTCTATAAAAAAGCCCTTCGTAAAGCTAGGACATCTTACTACTCATCATTAATTGAAGAAAATAAGAACAACCCCAGGTTTGTTTTCAGCACTGTAGCCAGGCTGACAAAGAGTCAGAGCTCTGTAGAGCCGAGTATTCCTTTCACATTAACTAGTAGTGACTTCATGGATTTCTTTACAAATAAAATTTTAGACATTAGAGAAAAAATTATTCATAACCATCTCAAAGATTATTCTTCATGTTCGGCTGCTTTCAGCACTGCTGGTATTTGTTTAGACTCATTTGCTCCAGTTGATCTTTCAGAGTTAACTTCAATAGTTACTTCCTCCAAACCAGCAACATGTTTGTTAGATCCCATTCCTACTAGACTGTTCAAAGAAGTCTTTCCAATTATTGATGCTTCAATCTTAAAAATGATCAATCAGTCTTTATTAGTTGGCTATGTACCACAGACCTTCAAGGTGGCTGTAATTAAACCTCTACCTAACCTCTTAACTGGCAGCAAAAATATCACCTGACAAAAACTACATAACGCCTTCTGGTTATTATTGGCTCTGAAAAACCCATTTCATAGCCTATTAACTGGCCGAGTCTGGCCCGCCGGCCGAATGAAGTGCATTTTATATGGCAGGCTAGACCCTCCCATTTTGATTGACACCTCATTCGGCCAATCATGTTAAGAAATGGGTTTGCTAGAGCCAGTGATACTCAGAGGGCGTCACGTAGCTTTGTCAGGTGATTTGGTGCAGCCAGTTATATGATTGGGCGAATGAGGTGTCAATAAAAATGGGAGGGTCTAGCCTGCCATATAAAAGGGACTACAAACGGCCGGTCAGCGGGCCCTGGCCAGTTAAGGGGCTACAAAGCCATCACTGACCCAGCTGTCTTAGCTAATTATAGGCCAATCTCCAACCTTCCTTTTCTCTCAAAGATTCTTGAAAGAGTAGTTGTAAAACAGCTAACTGATCATCTGCAGAGGAACGGTTTATTTGAAGAGTTTCAGTCAGGTTTCAGAATTCATCACAGTACAGAAACAGCATTAGTGAAGGTTACAAATGATCTTCTTACAGCCTCTGACAGTGGACTCATCTCTGTTCTTGTCCTGTTGGACCTCAGTGCAGCTTTTGATACTGTTGACCATAACATTTTATTACAGAGATTAGAGCATACTATAGGTATTAAAGGTACTGCACTGCAGTGGTTTGAATCATATTTATTTAATAGACTCCAATTTGTTCATGTAAATGGGGAGTCTTCTTCACACACTAAGGTTAATTATGGAGTTCCACATGGTTCTGTGCTAGGACCAAGATGATGACCAAGAGGATGATACTCAGCTTTACCTATCAATGAAGCCAGATGACACACATCAATTAATTAAACTGCAGGAATGTCTTAAAGATATTAAGGCCTGGATGACCTCTAATTTCCTGCTTCTAAATTCAGATAAAACTGAAATTCTTGTACTCGGCCCCACAAATCTTAGAAACATGGTGTCTAACCAGATACTTACTCTGGATGGCATTACTTTGGCCTCCAGTAACACTGTGAGAAATCTTGGAGTCATTTTTGACCAGGATATGTCCTTCAATGCACATATTAAACAAATATGCAGGACCGCTTTTTTGCATTTGTGCAATATTTCTAAAATTAGAAACATCCTTTCTCAGAGTGATGATGAAAAGCTAATTCATGCATTTATTACTTCTACAGTGGACTATTGTAATTCATTATTATCAGGCTGTCCTAAAAGCTCCCTGAAAAGCCTTCAGCTGATCCAAAATGCTGCAGCTAGAGTACTGACAGGGACTAGAAAGAGAGAGCAGATTTCTCCCATATTGGCTTCTCTTCATTGGCTCCCTGTTAAATCTAGAATAGAATTTAAAATCCTTCTCCTCACCTACAAGGTCTTGAATAATCAGGCACCATCTTATCTCAAAGACCTTATAGTCCCATATCACCCCAACAGAGCACTTCACTCTCTTCGGCTTTCAGGCACCTCTTCTGTGGAACCAGCTTCCAGCTTGGATTCTGGAGACAGACACCCTCTCTATTTTTAAGATTAGGCTTAAAACTTTCCTTTATGATAAAGCTTATAGTTAGGGCTGGATCAGGTGACCCTGAACCATCCCTTAGTTATGCTGCTATAGGCCTAGGCTGCTGGGGGTTCCCATAATGCACTGTTTCTTTTCATTCACCTTATTTACTTTGTTTATACTCCACTCTGCATTTAATCATTAATTGTTATTAATCTCTGGCTCTCTTCCACAGCATGTCTTTTTCTCTCCCCTCAGCCCAACCTGTCATGGCAGATGACTGCCCCTCCCTGAGCCTGGTTCTGCTGGAGGTTTCTTCCTGTTAAAAGGGAGTTTTTCCTTTCCACTGTCACCAAGTGCTGCTCATAGGGGGTCGTTTTGACTGTTGAGTTTTCTCTGTATTATTGTAGGGTCTTTACCCACAATACAAAGCGCCTTGAGGTGACTGTTTGTTGTGATTTGGCGCTATATAAATAAAATTGAATTGAATTGAATTGAATTGAATATTTGGGGGTTGCTTCCCTGAGTGATCCGATTACCACAGAGACCACTGTTACCCTCATCTTCCACATCCTTTCTAGCTCTTCTCTGAGCCCTTGGTATTTATCAAGCTTCTCGTGTTCCTTCTTCCTGATGTTGCCATCACTTGGTATTATATCTTTTCATGGGACAACACTGACAAAATGACACTTTGACACAATGAAGAGTAGTCTGTGTGGAGCTTATATAACAGTCTTCATGTAGTGCAACAATTTGTCTTTTAAGATCCTCAGAGAGTTCTTTGCCATGAGGTGCCATGTTGGAACTTTCACTGACCAGTATGAGAGAGTGTGAGAGCTATACTACAAATATGAACACACCTGCTCCCTATGCACACCTGAGACCTAGTAACACTAACGAGTCACATGACATTTTGGAGGAGAAATGACAAGCAGTGGTCAATTTGGACATTTACGGGTGTAGTCTCTTAGAGGGTCACTCACTTTTGTTGCTGCTGTTGTTAGACATTAATTTCTGTATATTGAGTTATTTTGAGGGAAGCATAAATATACACTGTTATATAAGTTGCACACAGACTACTTTTCATATATATATATATATATATATATATATATATATATATATATATATATATATATATATATATATATATATATGCATTCAGTAAGGGGGGACTCTTACTGGATGTATGTATCTTTTTTGTGTCATATTGACCTTTGGCCACCATTTTTGTTTTTAAGTGAAGACATTCTCTTGTAACATAGATATTACATCACAAACGATACAAATTATAACAATTTTGTCCACACCATGCCTCTATACATTGTTAGTGAGTCCAGTCTGATGTATAATTGAAGAAAATTTTCATCTCACATGCACATTCAAGGTGTGATCTGTGGGGACATCAGCAGTGGAGTGGAGGGTAATTACAGTAATTGAAATCTCTTCTGAGGGGGGGGAGTTTAACTGTGTGAGCAGGCTTGTCATGTGAACTGATTTCTCTTTTACAGTGTACCTACCTGACTCACCTGCATGTGATGGTATGTTAATGTGACAGTGCAGTAGTCGGAGGGAGAACTGCTGGGCTTTAATGGCAGCTGTGTGATTGTGACAAGATCACTGATGTGTCGCAGGATTGTGTTCAGATCTTTGTAATCTGGTGGCTGAAATTCTTCCAAAAACAAAAAGTGAAAGTGAGAGCTAATTTTTGTTGTTGTTTAGAGGTAATCATAGCAACACAGTGTCTGTATCATGCTAATATGCGCTCTATATGTCCTCTGTAAACCTGTCCTAAGAGTGCACGTCAGAGAAAGAAGCCTTCGGGGCCTTTTTTTTTGCCAGAAAGCTTTGTTTCAAAAAGTGATAAGATATGAATAATGCTTATATTAAAGTAGTCCTATTTTCCTTATTTTCTGTCATATATATATATATATATATATATATATATATATATATATATATATATATATATATATATATATATATATATATATATATATATATATATATATATATATATATATATATATATATATTATGGAATGCCATTTAGGAAATATTATATATATATATTAAAGTGAGAGTCTGAATATATTGAATGAAACTTGAATATATTGAATGAAAGTCTGAATATATGGAATGAAAGTCTGAATATATAGAATGAACTCTGAATATATTGAATGAACTCTGAATATATAGAATGAACTCTGAATATATTGAATGAACTCTGAATATATTGAATGAAAGTCTGAATATATAGAATGAAAATCTGAATATATGGAATGAAAGTCTGAATATATTGAATGAAAACTGACGTCACGGAAGCTCTTGCGCCATCTAGTGTTTTCATTACGTAAAGCACATTATGTCGCTACAAGAAATAGCACTATGAGTCAACCTGCAAGGAATTTAGTGGCAGAAATCCCAAATAATGAGTAGCTAATTAACACCCTGGCAAATGCATGAACTGGCCAACATAATGCTAGCAGCAGTGTTCCTAATCATACTACTGATGAAGAGTTTTATTCAGTGAATCTCTCAGGTCAGACAGCTCCTGCGTATCAAGCTAACAATAAGCAGAACATGCCTTCCACATCCACATCTCAGATTCTAGACAGGGCCTGTTGTTGTGGAGGGTGCCTGTGCATGTTCTGCGTAATGTTAGCTTGCATGCAGGAACTGTCTGACCTGAGAGGTTCGCTGCATTTTGTCTTCCACGATGAAACAGTGAAGATGAACTGCAGATTGACTCATAGTGCCGCTTCTTGTAGCGACATTATGCGCTTTACGTAACGAAAACACTAGATGGCGCTTCCGTGACCACAGCTTTCATTCAATATATTCAGACTTTCATTCAATATATTCAGAGTTCATTCAATATATTCAGACTTTCATTCAATATATTCAGAGTTCATTCAATATATTCAGACTTTCATTCAATATATTCAGAGTTCATTCTATATATTCAGACTTTCATTCCATATATTCAGACTTTCATTCAATATATTCAAGTTTCATTCAATATATTCAGACTCTCACTTTAATATATATATATAATATTTCCTAAACGGCATTCCATAATATATATATATATATATATATATATATATATATATATATATATACACATATATATATATATATATATATATATATATATATATATATATATATATATATATATATATATATATATTAGGTTTGGGACTTTAACGCGTTAATTTCAATTAATTAATTACGGGAAAATTAACGCATTAAAAAGTTTAACGCATTTTAATCACACTTTGCACCGTGGAACGTTTCTCAGTGCACGAGTTCCCGGCATACAGATTATATCGACGCACAATGTCCAAATTAGGGGCCGAATCCTGCGAAGGACCCGGCCCACGTCTTTCGCAGCCCACGAACACCACAAAGGCCGAAAGTGAGCAGCTAGCCTTCATATCACCTGCCGTCACCTCTGCGTAGCTCATGTCGCCTAGCAAAGTGAGTGTGAAGCACAGCTGTGTAAAAACAGCTGGTTAAACGGAGAACGAACTTTTTCTCCTTTTTGTGGTTTAATTTTAAGTCTTTAATTCAGAATAAGCTGTTAAAACAAGCATGACACATTTCAACATCAAGGAATACAGCTGAGAGAATGATTAATTTCCAACTATAACAAGTGAGACATTAATGTTGAATAAAACTATCCAGTTATGATGCTTAACTTTAATTTCAGAAGTTTGCTTATACAGGAGCACTTCCACCCTTCGTTGGTCTGTGTAGTAGACTGGTGGGAAAATAAACAAAATTTTGAAGTTTAAGCTTATGTATATTGATTCATTCATCAACTAAACTTAAATTAATATTTCTCATGTCAAATATTGAAATGCGATTAAAATGCGATTAATTTCGATTAATTAATTACAAAGCTTGTAATTAATTCGATTAATTTTTTTAATCGAGTCCCACCCCTAATATATATATATATATATATATATATATATATTCTAAACCATGCAATGTTTAGCATGGTCGATGTTCATGCTAAACATTGCAAACATTTCATATAATGAGGTCAGACCATGTGGAAATAAACCCTGTGAAACAAAAGTTCAGGTTTCAGAGCATTTTCTCTGCTCTTTGCTCTGTATGACGTCAGTGGGAGCAGATCTCAGTGATCTCAAAAAGCTGACTTGAAAATTGGGTGGCCTTAGTGAGGGAAGTGCGAAAACAGCTTGTTTCAATCAGTGAATGACCTGGCAAACAACATCAAGGCCCAAAAAAGAAAAATAAGAATTATTTGAAATTATGAATCATTCAAAGTTACTCTAGTCTCATTGCTTTTTAGCTTCACAGGGGATTCAAACCCAAGTCACCTACATAAAAGTCCATTGGTTGGACCCACCTCCTGTCCTCATAGACTTGGTGTTCTTTATAGGAGCTGAAAGTACTTTGTACTAGTTTGCATTATTGCAGTTAACTGTGGTCTGTCTTTGTGTTACCATCCCTCAGCTGTGAGTCTCAACAGATTAAAAGTATTGAAGATCCTCATTTGATGTGACCAAGTGTAGTTTTGCTGGATCTTTTTTTTTCCTGCTAACACAAGCTGTGGATTTTGCTTCAAATCTCTCAGCCAGCTAGGGTCATTCTGTTTAGATGTGCATGTTCTCCTTGTGCCTGGTTCTCTCTGCACACTCCGGCTTCCTCCCACAGTCTAAAGACGTGCATGTTAGACTAATTGGTGTTCCTAAATAGGCCGTATGCATAAATGATTGTCTATCTCTCTGTGTTAGCCCTGTGATGGACTGGTGCCCTATCCAGGGTGTATCCCATCTCTAGCCTCATGACAGCTAGGAGAGACCTAATCCTGGCATTTACATGGTGCTTTTGACTCCATTCAGTTCTAGGTAATGCTCACTAATATGAGCTGTCAAAACTAGTTAATTTTGAAAAATATAAAAAATAATAAATAAATCAGAGCGGTCTTCAACATCAATTCTGAATATCTCTGATGTTTTTGTGGCAATGAGAGAAACCTGCATTTACATTCCACTCAGTTCAAGTTGAATTGCATTCTGCCTGCAACGTGTGTTGTCAAGACGGATAAGCTGTCAGAAACAGGATGAAAGCTGCGCAACCATTCTCTCAAATTTTATATTTAGCCACCAAAGCTAATTTCTGTTGTCTGTGCACTTTCTTTCACACTGTATATTTTTGTGGCTGAGTGATGCCAGGTAGATTTGGGGGCGGGGGGGGCTCACGGCCAGGACAAGGATGGTGCAAGGGCTTGCTATTGAGGAAGAGGAGGGGGGACATGTGGAGGGGGATTAATAAGCATTTGTAGTATTAAGTCAATGTGCCTGGAAGCTGAGGCACCTGATTAGCATGACACCATCCTGCACATCAGCACATTTAGGGCTGGGGGAGGCTGATTAAGAGCCAATGCTAATTTCCTCTCAACCCTGTCAATGAAAAAGAGAGGGGGGAGGAAAGAGGGGACTGATAGAAGGTGCGAGGAGATGCATTTGTAAAGAGGACAGCGCACATGTTTAGACAGATGAATATGTTGTACACATGCACTACAATATATGGGCAAAAGTACTGGGCCATCTACACCTACAGGAGCTCCTCAGTTATGGAAACCACTGCCGTGAAAGTCCCAGCGCACAGTTTTTGTCCTGATGTTAATGCAGAGAAGGTTTGCAACTCTGCAGTTACTGAGTCAGCAGAGTGTTGGCAGCTTACAGTTACATCGCTTACAGCTGATGGTGGAATATCTGTATAAACCCTCTAACAGCACCAAGTTCAAATTGAGTGAGCTCTTTAGATTGAGCCGTTCTTTCACAAATGTTTGTAACGTCCAACTGCATGGCTGCGTGCTTGATTTTATACACCTGGGGCAATGGGACTGAAAGTGTGGTCCAGCACTTTGCTCCATGTAGTGTATGTTATATAGAAAGCTGAGGCAAAAGTTACAGTTTGGGTTCCTATGTGAGTTCTCATCCGGCCTCTAAGTGATGACGTAGAATTCCATTTCCGGGTCCAAACTCTCCTGTGTTCAATACTCAGCAATGCTGTGTCACTCGTTGTTTTGACCAATCCGAATGTAATAGTGAACAGTGACTGGGCTGCCATTGCTGTCCATTTATGGGCATCTGGACCCAGAAGTGACGTCGGACTTAAAGACCGGATTGAGGGGAAATGAATGAAAGAGATCAATTTAGTAATCTGTCATTTCAGTTTAGCGTAATTTATCACCTCTTGATATACCGATTCTTTGTCCACGCCATGTTGACTTCATATTATAACAAACCAAACCCTTTACCTTCATTTTTCAATGTACAGGGAACGCTCAACATGTGCTCTGCACATTATAGTGATTATAATGGTAACCACAGGAATCACAGAGCAGCTTGTTGAGAATGCTTTTTAAGATGTGTTTAATTTTGGTGACAATGCTTTTTTTGTAAAAAGACAAAAGATTTGTAAAAATCTTTTAACACACATGGTATTATTTTACCAGAGCATTTCTGTGTAGTCCATAGATGGTATAAAAGGATGTAGCCAATGGGATCTCACCCAGTAGTTTGTGAAGCCCCGCTACAAAGGTTCAACTTCAGCATTTTTGCCATCTTGGTGTTTTCAAAGTGGATGGAATGGGATGGGGATGGCTCTGACTGTGAAACAACACACTCATTACCTAATGACATTTCCAATAAGGCGAGATCATTGAACATGAGTCACTGATATACAGAATTCAATTAAGCTCTATGGTAATTAGACTATGATGGCCCATCATGGCAGATGTAACACTGTGTGACTTGGGTTAGGAGGTGATGGAGAGGAGGTGGATTGCATGAATGAGCCCGCAATGGAGAATGACAGGTAAGCGGTGAGATTTAAAGTAGGCAGAGTGGAAGGTGATTGACTTGAAGAGGGCGTACTGAAAGATGACTGGACTAGAGCAATGATGACAACTTTGAATTTGACTGTATGTGAAAATGGAAGTAACATGAAGAATGAACTTGCAGCCAAATACCAGGGAAAGCAGATGAGAGTTTATAGATCTTCCTTATTGAATTTACGCATAAGCTTCGTGTGATTGTCAACTCTTTATCTCATGATAAACCCCACATTCTGACTCTTAGAATAACCATAATTTACAAAATGGACTTAATGTTTTATTCAGTACAACCCAAACTTTTTTTTTCAAATACAGCAAGTCTCATTTTTCTTATTTTCATTTCTATCAAATGATTACAAACTAATTAAAAATATTTCAAATAAAATACCCTTTAATAGGACACAGCTTAGTTATCACTGGTACAGCCAATTGGTTTAAAAAGTTGCATCTTGTTATTATTGCATCATGTCTTTCCCCAAAAATGTTGATAGAATAAGAATCTTTTGAAGTTTTGGTGAAAGTCTCCCATCAGCTGCCTGCTTTGACAAAACTGCTAAAATGCAGGGGGGGGGTTTGTTTGTTTGTTTGTTTTTTAAATTTCAAACATTTTTTTTTTTTTTTTTACTCTTTTGGACAAAAGTTGCATGTGTGAAACCACTGTGGCATTGAGTAGTACCAGCTGCTGGTGAAGCCCAGCCATGAGTGTGCATGGGTGTTGAGTCTCATTAAGTTGTTTGTCAGCCAGCGCAGAAAAGTGCCAGAGTTCGGACACCAGCCCGAGCTGCAGCCATGCCAATCAATACAGTACACACAGTATCCGCTCTCACCCTGGGTCTCTGCGAGCAGGATGGCACACATGATAGCAGGATGGCAGGGATGGGCAGGGCTGACATGCCTCCATAATTCCCATCCTGCTGAAGCCAGGATGTCTGTACAGAGAATGAAAAAAGGCAAAGATGCACCCAGTGTTACTCAATCCCTGAAAAAAAAATGGATATATCATTACTGCACTGTAATGATACGCTCATCGTCAGCCTGCTTTTCTGCTATCATCAGAGAAACCAAATAGCAGCGATATTCAGTGTTCTGGCTCTATAAAATGACAGTAGGTGGGATTTACTCCATCTGGGGAAAGTAAACTTATGTAGCATTTGTCATTTCAGCTCCTGACAGGAGAAGAAAAAACAGTCATAGTACTAGTAAATAGAAAAGTGCCAATCATCACAAGGCAAACAGCCACCAAGCAGTCTGAAAAAAAATCAGTTAAAGTTTGAGAAAAGCTGTGATTTTCACTTTTATTTGTCTTCACAGAACAATTTAGTGGAGCATCCTGTTATTTATACTTTAAACTGGCATCACTGGGATTTCAGTAAAATTACGTCGATAAGCCACGGGTGTATTACAGCAAGGTACTGCATGGTACTGTGCCAGGAGTATACAGAGCTTTGCAAATGAAGCTCTATCCATTGTAGCTGACTGCTGCCACTTGGGCACAGTATCAAAAATACATGTAGCAACCTGAAATTTTTAGAGTTTACATGGGCATGTTTGTGCGTTTGTTGGCCCTAGTTGTTGCTTCATCGGTGTTGCAGAAAAGGCAGAAGTCTTGTGCTGTCTCAAATTGTACACCGCTATATCTAATATCGTTAGCCTAATAGCATAATTGCCTAAGTCATTTTTTGGCCAGATTGTGATTTCTGCCTAACTTTACTCTCCTACCACTGCTGCATCACCCTGCCTTATTGCCTATGTCCTCAGCCTATCAGAACACTTCTTAGAGTCTAAAATCACTGTAGTTTTTTAATATAGTTAAATAGTAAATAAATAGTTTTTTCCTGTTTTCCAAAAATGTTCAAATATGACTTAGGCAATTATGCTATTAGCCTAACGATATGACTACATTAAATTCACTGAGTACTCAGTCAGCACCAGTGAAGATGCTATTGCTAGTTAGCTAGCTAAACGCTTCAGTATTCCAGGTAAAAGCACATATTGCACATGCGTGTGCAGCATTGTCTGGGGATTATGTGTGTTAAATTTCCATCTTCACCATTAAAAAAAATAAATAAATAAAAATAGAGCCCTGCAAAAACCCATGGGTGGGTCAGCAGTGGGGAACACTATAAGAGCCTAAATTTGCCATGGGCTCATGCACAATGTAAGCAACTAGTTCGGTTTAGCAGGTGCCATGTTTGAGCCTCATGTCTAACTGATCATTTTATGCACTATAGTCTCCCTTAGCTTGTGTTGTGCTCCTCACACCTTTGCACATTTACTGTTATATTAGTAGACCACTCAAAATTAAAGTGTCCTAAATGTCATAAACAGTCAACTTCATATTTTGCAAAGTGAAACAGTTCAATATCATAAAAGTCTAAAGCTAGCCTACATGTCCCAGGCCAAAAGTTGGTAAATGGACTAGTTCTTACATAGCGCTTTTCCACTCTGTTTTGAGCACTCAAAGCGCTTATACAACACGTTTACATTTACCCCATTCATACAAGCACTTCCATGATTAACTAAGCGCTTTTATTATCTAACATTCACACTCCAACGGTTGCGTCGGAGAGCAGCTTGGGGTTAAGTATCTTGCCCAAGGATACATTGGCATGCAGCCTGGAGTAGCCAGGAATCAAGCCGTCAACCTTCCGATCAGTAGGTGATCTGCTCTACCTACTGAGCAACAGCCACCCCACAAGTTGCCAGTAAATAATCTACATTTCAGATATGGATATAAAATATCATTTTAGAATTAGTATTATGAATAAAAAACCATGTTTAAATGTTATTCATTTTAGTGTAACTCTGGAATGTTTTTTGATACTTTGACAGTAGGAGTTGATTTTGAAGGAGTGTTAAACTGAGACCTGTGAGAAGTGTTCACCACCAGAAAAGTTACTCAACTTGGGTGTCATGACACAAGAAAGCGGAGAAGCACCACTCTCTGTGATGGTGACCTCGACCCAAATCAAAACGGCGACCTTGGTGCTAATCGCAGGACTCCCAAGAGCATCCTTTCATGTGGTCTGAAGTGAGGGCTTCAGAAACACAAGGCACCACGAAGGTCACCACTGTTATTACATATTAGCACAGAGATTAATGCTTACATTTGGATGGGGTCGTTTGGCTGCAACTGGAGACTGACAGTGTTTTAGCACGCATTTTACCCTCCTCTCCCAGCAGTTTTCACTCAAAATCAAACCACTTTGCCTGATGATAATAATTCATTGGGCCTTTTCTGTTTGCTGTGATGATATAGCATTTGTATAGTTACAGTAATGAGCATCACAGTTAAAAGTGATTCAGTCTTCAACTAAATGTGCAGAAAACAGTGATAGATGATAGAGTTAAACTACATTCACAAAGACTTGTGTTGTCAACTATGCGGCCTGCAAGCCAGAACCGACCCACCAGTGTGTTCAATTTGGCAGGTGTGCAGGAGGCATAACTTTTTACAGTAATTTGCTCCAGGAAGCGCTACTGGTTATGGATCATGACATGTGATTAAGTGTCCGAATTATATGTTTTCATCTGAGCCAGAGGTCTGAGTAATTGTCACTTTTACAGCCATCTCGCTGTCAAAGACATTATCTGTTGCCTGCCATACCACACTGAAGCTAGCTGGATAAGCCAATAAGCCATATTGTCACATTTGTTTGAGTTATAACGGCTGTATTTTTTTGTGATGACAGCAGACTGGCTCAATGTGGACAAATTGTATCTGCCAGACTTGCTCCTTAAATCTGAATATTTTCAACTTGCAGCTGTACTTATTTATGATGAAAAACAAAAGCATTTGGTATTATTAGGTATTGTTATTGTTTGTTTGTGTGTTTTAAATAGATTACGGTGCAGCAGTTTTACTGATCTGATCCACTTGAGCTAAAAATTTGGCTGTATGTGGCCCTGTTAACTGTAATTTCCCCATTGTGGGACTAATAAAGGTATTCGTATGAACTAAAACAAGTTTGACACTGCTGACCTAGACCAATTACAGCTGTGAAATACTACTGCACTGGTGCATCAGTATTTGCAGTTTAATCACTCACAAGGAGGCAGGCAGGAATACTACAGGAATAATTCAACTGGACTTTTCTGTTAATACTTTTTTTGTTTGTTTTTTACATTTTTGTAATAGCACCTTTATTTTTTTCACCACAGTGACAAAGCTGTAGTATCTGAAAAGAATCCAAAGACTTCTTCTTTTAGGAGGAATCAGAAATTTAAATTAAAATGTCTCTCCTAGAGCTAATCCTATGCCAAGGACAACACCCTATTTCATACTTTAAAGAAGATAATCTCAATCTGCACCAAAAGTTAATGGCTTCTTCCTTTATTCATGTTCCACCTCTCCACCAAGTTCTATCAAATTAAGATATGAAATAAGGGGAGAGCAGCAGTGTGGTTTTTGCTGGATACTGTGCTGGACTGGTAATCTTTCATAAAATCTTTCTACATTTGCAACTACATGACTAAAGTTGAACCACAAATACGTTTTTTTGCTGACATATTTTTAAAGGGCATCTGTTAGACACTGTTAGAGTAGCTTTGCATGGTTTGCAGTTTAAAGTAATCCTTATTTATCTTGTACTGAGCCTTGGTGCAGCCCCTCAATTCATCCTCTATCTGAAACAAACCATTTCAGGACCTTTGAAGGCCACCCTCCATCTTTAAAAAATGCTTTCTCTTGAGTGGGTGCCCCTCATAAACAGGAGGTTTAAACAGCAGTTGGGTGCGAATTCTGTTCTTGGCGCCAGAGCTGATATGCCCACATTCTGTCTCACTGACATCATACAGAGTTAAAGAGTAGGAAAATTGCATTAAAAGAGCAGTCTGAAGTCTGAGTGTCTGGCTCACAGGCATTACTTGTACATACACTGAGCTTATTATTTGAAACTTTACCCATGTTTAATATGAGCATCCACCATTTTTACAGTATATATGACAAGTAACTGTCACGGCTGTGTGCGGGCAAGGCAGGGAGGACCCCAGTGCAGGACACGGCGAGAGTAGGTTCGGAGGACAGTTTATTTGAAAACTCAAATAATTACCAGTACACTTGAAACTTGAAACTCGAAAGCAGGAAAAACTCAAAGGACAAAACACACAGGCAAAACTGACGAGGACCTGAACACTGAACTAAACAACACTGAGACTTAAATACACAAAGGAAACGAGGGGTGAGGGGAAACAACTGGGAACAACAGGTGAAATGAATGAGACTAATGACAAAGGGGAAGCAAAACTAAACACAAAGCACAAGGAACACGAGACTGTCAAAATAAAACAGGAACTGACTAAACATAACAAATACTAACCTAAACACAGAAAACTTAAGGCAACATTGCAAAAACAAAACAACAAAGGAAACCAAACCGCACACTCAAATAACAAACAGAGAAACTAAAAGCAACACTAAGAAAACAACCTGCAAAGTACCACAAAAGAAAGCTACACAAAATAACTCAAAACGCTGGGCCACCGGCCCAGGATCATGACAGTAACAACAAAAATCAAATTTCATTGCAGATCTGTGCAGGTCTTTACAAATTTCTAATCAGTAAGAAATTATTGATATATATCAGAGATAACACTCATTACTATTCAACTCCAAATGTTAAACAGAAGGAAAAAGAAGGTGGTGTATCATGAACCTGTCTTTTCTGCACTCACCCATCCACAATAGCGACTAGTCCCCGTTTATCTGTTAGCCTGTCAGTCTCTCTGCCTGCACCCCCCTGGGGATGCTTCTCTGCTTAAGCATCCCTCCAGGCAAGATCCAAAATGCTGACAGGGGCTCAGCCGATCCTTAAAAGATGGAAAGTGAAGATGTGAAATCCTGAGAATGTAGTTTGACAAAGGACTGGTTTTAAATAGGTGGCCTCTCAGACATGCAGCCTCACTGCCTGGGGGCATAGTTGTTTGCCCAGTCTTCATCCAATAATGGCTGCAGTGAGGGCCATCCTCTGCCCTCACTGCAGGCAACAAGCTGCTCAGAGACACAGATATCTGAGCTTCATACATACTATAAGTGAGCACTGACACACTCAGTATTACACAGAAGAACAGAGTGCAACCTGGCATGAAAAATCTGCAGGGACTTCAGCCTTTCTATCTGAGATAGCGCATGGTCAGCCAAACCCAGGGGCATGTTGGCGCAGCAAACTACTGTCTGATCCCAGTGAAGGCACACTGCATGCTGGGAGGTCACTGTGAAGGTCACTGCACTTTTCAGTGGACTATTAAACATGGATCTTAGTACAGGGGATGCAGAGGAATGGAGAGGCACCGCAGGCCAAGCAACCTTCGAAGCCATGCAAATGAGTTGGAGTTTCTTGTCTTGGAAAACTACACAGCATCACTTTGCTTTCATTGCGTTCAAGATTTTTCAGAAGCTCTCATACCTGAGGCACTGGTTCTGTAGAGATCAGAATGGCTCAAATATTTAAGGCTTTTGAAGGGACACAATGTGATACTGCTGTGTTAAAGGAACTGAAATCTTTGAATTGCATTTTAAATATCTGTGGGCATTTCTACCCAGTGAGTGGGTGGAAATGATCCTGAAAAAATGCATTTAGAGTCTCAGAGGACTTTCAAACTCCATTGCCAGAAAACCCATGAGAGACTTTTTGAATTATAAATCAAGGTGAAATTATTATGACATCCATCAGGCCATATAAGTATGAACATTGAATTAACATTTGTTCAGTTTCATTTCTCAGAAAACCTGACAGGATCCATTTCACCGTGGCTTTAAAAAATATTGTAAATGTAGTGTTTTAACGAAAATATTACTTTTCCTAAAGCTAACCAAATAGTTGTGGTGCTTACTCCTAAACAGGAAGTAAAAACACGTCAGAGTAGTAATAACACAAAGAAATTTGTAAAATATTGGTTTCAACATAGACTGTAAATAAAAGTTCAACCTAGCCATCATGAAGCCATATTAGCATGTGACCTCTGTGTTTTGAAGCCCTTACTTTAGCTCAGCAATAAAAGTTGTGCATTTTTGAAATGTGTTGGTTGCAGCTATGAGATAAAATATTTTCTGTGACCTTGAAGGGTCTCCATTTCCAGTTTTCCTAACGATCAGAGGTTGACTAGCGTCGCTAGTCTGTAAGCCTGTATGACTAACTCATGTTGCTAGCTAGCCTGGTTAGCCAGCTGCATACATAGACTGTACAGGTGTAACTATGCATAATTACGTCCAAAGTCAATATTAAGATCATGATTATTTGTCACGATTATTCATTGATTTTAGTGACAAATTGCCTCTACCACATAAACACAACACTGCTTAAACATTCATGTTGTGCTACATTCCTGCTAATGTACAAATCTATACATTAAAATAAAATTGGTCCTCCTCAGTCTCCTAAATTCAGTGCATTTGAAATAAATGCTACTTTCAGCTGTTCCCATTGATCAGGTGTCGCCACAGTGGGTAGCTCTGCATGTTTGATCTGGCAGCTTTTTATGACGGACACCCTTCCTAATGCAACCTGAAAGGGATTTGTATCTCCTCCCAAACTCAGATCAAACTGGGACTCTTGCTTGTTAGGCAAATGTGTAAACCACTTCACCATGCATCTGAAAGAAAAAAAATAAAATAAAATTATATATATATATATATATATATATATATATATATATATATATATATATATATATATATTAGGGGTGGGACTCGATTAAAAAAATTAATCGAATTAATTACAAGCTTTGTAATTAATTAATCGAAATTAATCGCATTTTAATGGCATTTCAATATTTGACATGAGAAATATTAATTTAAGTTTGGTTGATGAATGAATCAATATACATAAGCTTAAACTTCAAAATTTTGTTTATTTTCCCACCAGTCTGCTACACAGACCAATGAAGGGTGGAAGTGCTCCTGTGATAAGCAAACATCTGAAATTAAAGTTAAGCATCATAACTGGATAGTTTTATTCAACATTAATGTCTCACTTGTTATAGTTGGAAATTAATCATTCTCTCAGCTGTATTCCTTGATGTTGAAATGTGTCATGCTTGTTTTAACAGCTTATTTGAATTAAAGACTTAAAATTAAACCACAAAAAGGAGAAAAAGTTCGTTCTCCGTTTAACCAGCTGCTTTTACACAGCTGTGCTTCACACTCACGGTTGCTAGGCGACATGAGCTACGCAGAGGTGACGGCAGCTGATATGAAGGCTAGCTGCTCACTTCCGGCCTTTGTGGTGTTCGTGGGCTGTGAAAGACGTGGGCCGGGTCCTTCGCAGGACGCGGCCCCTAATTTGGACATTGTGCGTCGATATAATCTGTATGCCGGGAACTCGCGCACTGAGAAACGTTCCACGGTGCAAAGTGTGATTAAAATGCGTTAAACTTTTTAATGCGTTAATTTTCCCGTAATTAATTAATCGAAATTAACGCGTTAAAGTCCCACCCCTAATATATATATATATATATATATATTAGGGGTGGGACTCGATTAAAAAAATTAATCGAATTAATTACAAGCTTTGTAATTAATTAATCGAAATTAATCGCATTTTAATCGCATTTCAATATTTAACATGATAAATATTAATTTAAGTTTGGTTGATGAATGAATCAATATACATAAGCTTAAACTTCAAAATTTTGTTTATTTTCCCACCAGTCTGCTACACAGACCAATGAAGGGTGGAAGTGCTCCTGTGATAAGCAAACATCTGAAATTAAAGTTAAGCATCATAACTGGATAGTTTTATTCAACATTAATGTCTCACTTGTTATAGTTGGAAATTAATCATTCTCTCAGCTGTATTCCTTGATGTTGAAATGTGTTATGCTTGTTTTAACAGCTTATTTTGAATTAAAGACTTAAAATTAAAGCACAAAAAGGAGAAAAAGTTCGTTCTCAGTTTAACCAGCTGCTTTTACACAGCTGTGCTTCGCACTCACGCTTGCTAGGCGACATGAGCTACGCAGAGGTGACGGCAGGCAACGCTGATATTTTTTTTTTTTTTTTTTTAATTAAACATTTGAACAAATGTACAGAATCATGTGGCATGTATACACAATAAACACATCAGGTTTTACATATTTAAGGCACACAATGACATATAAGCTAAAGATAATACTTCACACGTTAAACGGGGAAAGAAATGTAAAAGGATAAATTAATTAGAAAAAAACAAAACAAAAAAACAAAAAAAAAAGAGAAGAAAAACGGCGACGCTGATATGAAGGCTAGCCGCTCACTTCCGGCCTTTTGTGGGCTGCGAAAGACGTGGGCCGGGTCCTTCGCAGGATGCAGCCCCTAATTTGGACATTGTGCGTCGATATAATCTGTATGCCGGGAACTCGTGCACTGAGAAACGTTCCACGGTGCAAAGTGCGATTAAAATGCGTTAAAAATTTTAACGCGTTAATTTCCCGTAATTAATTAATCGAAATTAACGCGTTAAAGTCCCACCCCTAATATATAAATATATATATATATATATATATATATATATATATATATATAAATAATGTTTTAATTGTATCCAGGCCTGCCAAAAAAAATGAAACCAACAAGGTGCTGCTTTCACCTTTACACTCTGCTACATTCCTGTTAAATCATCTTTGCAGACAAATAATGTGTTTGTTCTTTATATAAGAATAGACTTTTTATTAGTCTTTAACTCAGTTTATTGTACCTGTATGATGGATGTGAATAACTCTTAAAGCTAAGTACTCAACAGCTTTGTCTATTTCTCCTATTAGCTTTTGCATACAGTGCAGGTTTTGCCACGTTATTCCCTCGTGCAAACGTTCCCACGTTTGCACGAGGGAATAAAATATCTTTTGCCCAGTACATTTGACCATTTTCCTGAAGCCTTCATTATTCACCGTGTTTAGAGGACTACCTTGCTTATCTTTGGCCAGATGGAATGTGATGACATTGATGATTTCAGTGCACCTTTGTGTGCATTGCACAATCCACTTTTATAGACATCTGAGTTAACATTGGATGATTGATGTTAGCAGCCACTACATTGTTTTCCTTGGCCTTCATGCATAAACTATGCTGCAGTTTATTGTGTGTTTTCAGGCAGTTGAATACGTTAGTTTCATTACTTTGTGATTTTTGTTGTATATTTGTCTTTTAATGTAGTGTTTCTTGTCCAGACTAGACCAGGAAACTTCAAGCTCTGGTGCAGAGAACAGGTGTGAGTGACTCATGCAGTCAGGTTCAATTTAATTATGGGAAGCCAAAATCATGATTGGGATGAAAATTAGATTATTTGTGCAGCCCTAGATGAAACGTTTATTAGTGCTAAGTAATGGACAAATGCAGTGCTAGGATTTCATTCACAAAGACAGAGTCAAATTTCTTAGAAACCACTAGCAGCTATGGCACAAGTTTAAATCAAAGTGGCCTCACCGCTAACTTCTAAATGGTTAAGTTACCCCCATGTAGTAATTATTAAGAGGGAAATTAGCTATAGATACCAAAACTGGTGTTTATAAACATGCTTATTTCTGCTATAAAGTCATCATGGGAGTCTGTGGAGATTGACTCACTTTTGAAGTCAGTGTCAAGTGATCATTCAAGGAACTGTGGTTTTTGGCATTTCCACATTTGCTTCATTTTTCAGCCCCAAATGTTGCCATGTAGGTGTTGTTTATGTTGCCAAGCTCAGGCATCTATAAATTTGAAATGCTTTACTTATGACTACCATGCTGTTGCCTGCACACTGAAACAATTAGATTTCTATGTAAGGTTGATATGGTGTTACTTGGTTACCATATATAAAATAACATATTTACAGATATTTATTATGGATAGATAAAAACATATATAATATTAGATGTCTAATTCATTGCCTTTGGGAGTGAATCTAAAGCTATTCCTTTCTGGGTTTCATCTCTTGAATTTTAGTGTTTAAGAACCCAGTCTTTTATGAGATTTGAATTTTGGCTTCATAATAAGCTTATCAGCACTAATTGACTATTTATTCAGTTCTTAATTCTGTAGCAATTAAATTTCACATTTGGATTCAAACACTGATGGCCATTTAAAATAATAAATACAATCTGTAAAGGCTTAGCAGCAGCTTTAGCAATCAGAGCCATCGGCTGTTGTTCTGGATCAAGATGGACAAAATTCTCAGTTATATTTTGTTGCTAACTAATGTGAGTATCAAGTGATTAGTAAAATAAAAAGTCTAAATCAGCTCCCCTTTCCTCTTCAAGTTTGTCTGCAACTGAGCCTCTTTGAGGTTTCCTCAACTTTTAGTGTCACCTTGAGATCCTGCATCGTCAAACACCCCCACTGTCAACAATCAATAAATTTGTTTGGCCCTCCATCTCGCTTTTGTCATTGCTAGTGAAACTGATGGAGGAAAAAGTCCACCCATGCCCTCTCCCAGGTAATGTTCCATGAATGGCCAGGTCAATACATTCGGGGTTAACGGGAGAGATGGGAATTGAGGCAGAGACTGAGGGGAGGTATTTAGGAATAGCAGTGCGTTTAGAGCAGGACACAGGACCGGGGTCAACTCTCAGGACAACTTAATATTTAATCACCACCACCACCTCCCACACCCCCACATCCCCCTCACTGGTTACCCAAAACCCCACAATCCCCTCAGGATGAGCAAGGAGACAAGCGGGAGAGAGGGGGGAGGGTGAGATGACACTTTATCTCTCAAACTGCCTTGTGCTTTGACTGAGTGCAAATTAAGTGAGAGAGAGTGAGAGAGAGAGAGATGGGGGGGAAGACAAAGAAAAGATGAGATGGGGGACGTTTGCTGGGTGACAAAGATGGCAAGATGGCTGTGTGCAGCAGACAGAGACAGACAGATGAAAGAAAAATGGAAGGTGGTGAATAACGGCATTAAAGTCTTCATCATACAGATTGGAGCTCAGTGGCCGAGCAAGGTTAAATATAATGATAAGTACATCGTGATGTTGAATGATGACATGATGAATGCAGGTGGGACAGGGAGCAGAGACGTTACAATGTCAGGTCAGAAACACTTTCATAAAACTGCTACTAATGCGTGAATCTGTTCAGCTTTACAGCTTTGCATCAGTCATTTTCACCCTACTGTCCTAAACCAGGTGGTCCAGGCCTTTGTTTTCATCAGCAGGTTCAAATTTAACGAAAAGGTCAGAAATGTGAACACTGAACAGGTCATTTATAGATCAATAATAGCACAACCATGGAAACAAATCTGTCTCACCACTTTTAAAAACTTTAAAAGACATTGCATTCCAAAGCTTTTACATATCAAATTAGCTATCAATCTGAGTTTTAAACTTAAATTGAGAGATCTGAATTTGGGTTTTGCCTGTGTACCTGTGGGATGAGACCCCAGGGTAGAACCAGGGCACACTGGAGTAGTTATATCTTTTTGCTGGCTTAGGAACACCTCTGTGTCTCCTTGGAAGAGCTGGGGGAGGTGGCCGGGGAGAAGGGGGGAGTCTGAGTGTCTCTGCTTAGAGACAGCAGAAAATGGATGAATAGATGGATGAATATATGAGATTTTTGATTTTTGCAACTGAATTCATCAGGATTACTTTTAAATAAAAGTGAAGATTTAAATTCAAAGTGAGAATTCAGTGTCACAGATGGTGATTCAGACTAAATTATTTAAACAAATGCAATCTGCAGGTTTTACTGTGTAAAATCTAAAAGCAGGTTTTTTATTGTATTTTATTTGTTTACTGTTTTCTCATCCATGTATGTGACCCCAGCAGCTAAATACAACCATGCAGAACAGAATGAATATCATATCATACGTTTGTTTTTTGTTTTGTTTTGTTTTTCCAAATGACTGCTGGCAGCGTTTGAGATAAAAATGAATTGTTTGTCAGCTGTGGGATAATTATAATTAATTCAATATATTTGTTTGGCTCTATTAACAAGCCCACCAAATGCCATCGATCATATGCTCATTAAAAATTAAAATATCGAATAATGGATGAAAGTATTAATCCTCTAGGGATTGTGTGCGGTTTCGCTATGTTTTTTTGTTTTGGCCTCACAGTTTCACAAACAGAAAGATCACAGGGTCACCAAAATCATTAGCATTCATCCTTTCGGGGACAATAAATCACAATACTGAATTTCAGATCAATGTGATCAAGGGATGTTGAAATATCTGCTTCTGGACCACAGTACTGGATGACACTGCTGTCCATTACGCCACTTTACATAACATCCAAAAATACAGTAATAAATCCAAATAGGTGCTATTTTCATACAATGGTACCTTTCACACCAAAGCTGAATGTTCACTCTATGAAACCTGTGAACAATGCGCCTCCTCCTGTGTGCTGTCAGTGGGATGGAGATCTATAATGCGAGTATTTATATTTTTTTCTCACCTGCTGCCTACCTGCTTTTTGTCACTTTAGCAGCATTTTATGAAAATCTGATTAAGTCATATATGTAAATTTTGAGGTTGATGATATTTCACATTGCTTAATTGTCTTGCGGTCATTCCTTGTTGGTAGTTCGTGGTTAGGTCTTCATTATGTGACTATACCCTTTTCAAACAGTACATACCATAACCAATGTCAGAGAAAGGATGCATGTCTTATCCAAACCTCGGTGAGCTCACTTCCCTTTCTGCACCACTGTTTGAATAGCTGTGAAGTGTAGCCCACTCTGGTGCTGCTGCTGCTGCTGCCAACCGTGCACTGAGCTCAGCATGAGTTTCAGTTGGTTTACAGGAGGGAGGGAATTAAACCAAAACTCTTTGTCATGGTCTCAACAGAGCATCAGCAGTGTGATAACTTTCCTGTGTTTGTCCACATCTCAGGTTTACGCTAGACAAGATCTGCATTCTTGATTTTTAGCCATAAACTGTAAATAAAAGATTGACATAACCAGTGCATCCTCAAACTGAGCCGATTTAGCAACTTTTCAGGCCCCCCCCCAGCGACTTTTTTCCAAAAAGTGACAAGTGACAAATTTAGCGACTTTTTCCGGTGACGTCAGTGACTTAGATAGGTCAGAAACCTGAAATCTTCCACTGTCGCTGTGTTTTGTGTACATACAGCACTCACACTGTGTCCCTTCGTACACTTTGGCATCGCCCGGACCTCTCTTCGACACCAAGGGGGACAGAATCAGAATCAGAATCAGAATCAGAAGGTTTTTATTGCCATATGGGTGAACAGGTTCACAGCCTTAGGAAATTGCTGCGGTACTTCGTGCGTACAGAAAAAAACAAATAAGTATAAAAACTATAAGACAATATACAAGTATACAAATTGCAAATATACAGAGATATTAGAGCTATAACTATAGCACAATATTACAAAATTACAAAATATACAGTGCAGAGACTAATTAAAAGATAAAAGAATGTAGACTATATTCCACTAATATGTACATCAGTGCAGTCAGACAGGTGCATAGACATAGGGTCATCAGCGTTTGTGGAGGGTGGTGGTAACAGTCTTAGGGTTATTGCTATAGGGTTATTGGTAGAAGTCGCTAAAGGACAACCCCTTTAGCGACTTCTACCAACTTTTGAGACAGCCAACAGTGAGTTTTCTTACTCACTAAAGTTGGCAACAGTGGTCCCAAGCCCGGATAAAGGAGGAGGGTTGAATGTAGAGCTAGCAATCGCACCCCACATAACAGTGTTTTCATTAAATTTGATTTGATTCTAACATTAAACAATATGGGACAAAACTGATGTAATGTAACTGATGTAAAACTGATGTAATGTGGGTCCAGGCAAAGCATTAAAGTCATCAAGTTATTTCATAAAGTTCATTTGTAGTTCTAAATATATTTATGGTGTTTTTTCCTCACTTTTTGTCTCTCCAAAGGGGTTAGTCCTCTCTCCTACAGCTTCGATTACAACTGCATGCAAATGACCAATTATGCAAATTAGGTAATGACATCATATAACGACTTCTTGCGACTTTTAGGACAGTCAGTAGCTACTTTCCTTATTGAGGGGCTGGCAACAGTGTTTATGACAGCAACTTATCAAACATGCAGTAGGTCCACCCCTAATCTTTGTCGTACTTTTTGACTCTAATGAGCCCCATAATTTAGATCATCTTTCATCTTTTGCCCATATATTCTATACAGCCAGACATTTTTTCCAATCAAAGGTGTCACCCTCTGCTGGTCTTTACTGTTCAGACCCAGGAGTATGTCCATCTTTTGCAGTGTATTCTTTTGGCAACCAATCAGTAGGTCAAACTACAATCACAGTTACAGCCTGAAACCAGCATTTTTCACATCCTTAGTGAGTCTCCAAGTTGTTGAGCTAATACATTGGTTCTCAAACTTTTTCTATCATGCCGCACTTTGCCGAACGAAATCTTTTCACATCCCATGCAATGCAAGGTCCAGAGGAGGGGGGCTTGGAAGCAAAGCAGCACCACAGCTCTATGTACAAAAAAGACAGTGATGGTGAAGAATTTCGCAAGTTGCTATGCTAACGTACCTGCTAGCGAATTACATGATTTCCTTGTTCCAACGTGAAACTTAATCCAATGTTCAACATTTCTTCCAAATGGCTTTTCTCTCGTGTAGTTTGCGCACCACCTGTCATGACGTTGCGCCCCACCAGTGCTAATATATGAGCCATTTGTAGTGCCAGTCTGTTAAAATGCAAAAGACAACCCATGCAACCCACCATATTATAACCCACTATAATTAATATGGGGTTAACCTATTCTTCAGTCCACTGACTAGTTATTAGTTTACAGTGTTCATGAGACAGTAGGGGGTGGGCAATATAGCCTCAAAATTATATCATGGTATTTAAAGAAAATTTGCAATAAAAATAATGAACAACATTTTATTGATCCATGCAGCTTGCGGGCAGCAGAATTTAGAAGTGCACGTAAATGAAGGGCAATTTCCATCCTTCTTTTCCCAATGAGCTGCTGTCATTGGTGACACACTTCCTAATTTGAAGTGTTACTCTATCAAAACCAGGTGCCAGCAACAGCAGCATTATAGTCCAATAGGAGTCACACAGCAAGCCAAATGTAAGCACAAAAGTAGCCTAGGTAGTGTTCTCTCTGGAAACTTTAAGTATAAATTAACTACTTAACACTAGTTTAATAATAACTACAGTAACTTTACATTGTAACTGGTCAGGAGCCTGCACCATATTGTCAAATAATAAAAATGAAAAACATTTCCTGCCTGGGATGCAGTAGCTTGTGTTGATCTTTTTAACCAGCTGCTCAAAGCCCTGCTGTTCCATCATGTAAATGCACTGTTTGCCCTTCCTGTCATGTGGAGCACAGCCAGCAAGTGTTCCAGTGATTCATTTCCATTTGGGTTACATATCACCAGCTGCTAGTATCTTCTCCTTCCTAGCCTGATTGTACTCAACAGTGTTTTCACCTTAAGTGGTGAAACAAGTTTGTTGTTTCCTCCTTTAACATGAAACAGTTTTCTTGCATATTGTGCACAGTATTGTGCAAGTATTTTTGTTGAAGTAGCTCTCTATTTATATTAAATCATCATTGGAGGCTGACATGCTGCTCTTGCTCTCAGACATGCCCGGGCTTGTCTTGTTGTTGCACACATTAGAGAACATAAACACGTGGTGGTGCTATAGCAATGATATCACGATATGACATTTTTATATTGCATAAAAATATATACCAGTATTATTGTGGACTATGATATGGCATAGCCCTAGGGCTTTATCACAAAGATGGATGGATGGATGGATGGATGGATGGATGGATGGATGGATGGATGGGGGACAAGGGTAAGATGTCTCGGGTATGGAGGTCTGGAAACTTAGTAGCAAATTATTTTCTAATATATTTTTTTATTATTATTGTGATTTCATCTGGTGCATATATTCTTGCTGTAGTTACTGGTGAGAACCCAATGGAGGGTGAACGCCTGCGAGCTGTGGCCACCGCTGCCAATGCAGCTGTTAACTGATGCCAAACAGCCCACCTGAGGGCTCAAGGTGGCTTTCCCACTGAGCCAGCAAGCCATCAACCAAGAAGCCTCACGGTGCTCAGCAGGGGGGAGAAAAACAGGGACCGGGACCCCCAGCTGGTCCCCATGGAGTTGCAGACGGCCAAGTTTTGCACGGAACCACCCAGCCCCATGTCAGCACTTTGGGGAGAAGCTGAGAAAAGTGCTGAGGCAGCAGCAACATGGGGAGATGAGGTGAAGTGGTGAAAATTTAACCAGCCTGATGAAGGGCTAAGTGTGCATGTTAAACAGGCAAGAGGAGGAGGGATGGGGGGTGGGGTGAAGTCTAAGAGGCAAAAGTATGGCAGGAGGTGACTGTTAGAGAGAAGCTATGTGCTTCTCAAACTCTAATTTTACGTGACAACTCAGGGTGCAGTGCAGCTCCTTTTTGACCCTTTGACCTCAAAAGTAACATCATGTCCCATTTCCCATTTTTTTTTCCTCTTGATACTTAACTGCAAGGACACTGTGATGTTTCAAGGACCGAGGCTGTATCCCTCTACACTGCAGCCTAGCTCATATACATGCGAGAGCCTCCTAGTGCTTTTGTGGACTACCTTTCACATGAAGCAACCGGTTAGCTCTGTGGTGTGTGGAGAAGTGTGCAGAGAAAGGGAGAGGTAGAGTCAAGCAGTGTGATTACATAAGGTTGGGTAACAGGCTCACTGTGGGGATACACACTCACTAGACAGTGTTGATGGAGTCTTTCACAGGCCTGCTGGGGTGTTGATTAGGATGTGCTCACAAACAAGGACCAGATGTTGAAATGGATCCTAATGTGCTTTTCTGTCTTTGTTTCTCGCTCCCTCTGATTTATGCCCATCCCTGCCATTTCCCCGCTTTCTTTTTGGCCCTTTTGGCTGTCCTCCTCCGTGTGTGTACACCAAATCACATCCCATTCTTTCCCTTCGTCTTCTCCCCAATTTTTTTGTCATTGCCCTCGTCTTCCACTGATTTCCAGGTGCTGTGCGAGCCTCCAGCATCTTCCCCATCCTCAGTGTCATCCTGCTCTTCATGGGAGGCCTGTGTATAGCTGCCAGTGAGTTCTACAAGTCACGCCACAACATCATCCTCAGCGCAGGGATTTTCTTTGTGTCTGCAGGTGAGTCAAACACCAGCAAAATAAAACAAAAGGACAAGGATTTATCAAAACATATCAGTCCAGCCATTTGCACATGAATTGGATATGTTTTGACTCTATTAAAATTTCATCCTCATAATAAAAACCTGTCAATAATTCATGAAAAATCACAAAGTCTGTAGTTTTTCTTTTTCATAACATAGTTTTCCTGTTATGTTGTATACATTTGAGAAATGCAGTTTGATTTATTCTTTCTGATTTTTATATTTAAATGATATATAGATAGAACAGATCTTAGTTCAGCTGTATTGATGGATGTCAATGAAATCTTAATATTAAGACTTTGTATTTTTATATTTATTAAAAACACAACACATACTTGGCCTAATTTGTTCTTTGAATGAAGCATGATGGAAGGCAAAACATCTGAAAATAAAAGGAGACTACCCCAGATGGGGCAAGAGGCAGGGGTACACCCTGGACAGGTCATCAGTCTGTCACAGGGCTAACATATAGAGACAGACAACCATTCACACTCACAGTCACTAAGTCCAATTTAGAATCACCAGTTAACCCAGTGGTTCTCAAATCCAGGCCTCGTGGCCCAGTGTCCTGCAGGTTTTAGATGTGTCAATGATCCAACACACCTGAATCAAATGGCTGAATTACCTTCTCAGTATGCAGTCAAGTTCTCCAGAGTCCTTCTAATGACTTCTATATTTGACTCTGGTATGTGGAAGCAGAGACACATCTAAAATCTGCAGGACACTGGGCCACGAGGCCTGGATTTGAGAGCCACTGAGTTAACCTAACATGCATGTCTTTGGCATATAGGTTAGGTTAACTGGGAGGAAGCCAGAGTACCCGGAGAAAACAGTGCAAGCAGAGGAAGAACATGGAAACTCCACACAGATAAAGCTGAAGAAACGTAGATCAGTTTCTGCTGTAATTCAACAGGATCAATAGCATTTTATGGTTGATCTTTAAGGAATAGCTCCTGGGCAGTGATTCCTAACCATTGTACACCAGGGGGTACTTCTGCAGTAACTCAATAAACCTGAAAAAAAGAAGAATACTTATTGGTTTTAAATGATTAAAACCAATAAGTATTGATCAAAGAATGAATAAATTGTGAAAACAACTAAAAGTATGGATCATGCTTAAAAAACATAGGTATTATTTATAATCTGCTAAGACTGACTGCTGAAAGAATTGCTAAAGCTTAAAGCAGGGGTCTCAAACTCGTGGCCCCCGCCCCCCTACTTCCTTCCCTTCCTTACTTCCTTACTCCTCTTAATTGGAGGGGAAAGCGAAATATCAAAAAAGTAATTTAAAGGGCCAAATTGTATGTTATTTCTGACATCAAATCGTGGACCAGAAGTAGGGGGTGGGGTCAGATGCGGCCCGCAGGCCACGAGTTTGAGCTGAAAATACCACTGATTCAAAATTTGGAAGTTGGCTGAATGTAATAGCTAAAAGTAGAGAATAGATTACGTCTCCTTTAAAATTAGATCAAATACATGTATTCAGATACGTTTTGGTTTAGCATACAGTGTAAATGGTGGTGGGGGGGGGCGCTGTGTAAAAGTAACAAAATCCCCATGACCACTTTAATTTTTACTGCACAGACATGATGGTGATGTAAGTCTCTCACATTTTTTCTCTCATCAAGTACTTTTTAATTAAGAATGTAGTATACCATGAATTCAAAAGGCCACGTTGAGATGTCTTGGGCTGCTGGTCGTCTCTTTCACTGCAGCTACGACTCACTTCTTCTCTTGTCTTCCTTTCATTTCTCTTGATCCTGTTGCTAGGCTAAAAGCCACCCATTGGGACTCATCTCTAAAAATATGGTGTCCCTGACACACTTTCCCTACAATCCATCTTCCCAGATATACCATGTCAGAAATTTCTGTTTGTGACTAAACTAAAAAGGCAAATTAAGATATATAGATCGATAGGTAAATATGGAGAGAGATATATAGATAAATATATATTTGGATACATGTTGAGACACAAAATTTTTTCCTTTATATCAATCTGCACCATGACATAAACTGTCCTTTCTGTCACTGAAAGGGTAAAGATTAAGAGCCTAATATCAGCCATGTAGGATGGAGAGTTGCACAGGATTAGCAGACTGTGTCCAGTGCATGAATATTACAGTGCAGCTCTTTAAACATACTTGGTGTGAGCCTGAATGTTAAGTTAGCAGGAATAAAGTCTTGAATTCATCTTGACAGATAGTTTATTCTTGTTTTCTCTTTTTCCTCTATCTTTTTTTCCCCATAAATAAACAACTCTTCTCTTGTTTTGTGCCCGTCCTCCATCTCCCAACCCATCAGGCCTGAGCAACATCATTGGGATCATTGTGTACATATCAGCTAATGCAGGGGACCCTTCAAAAAGTGACTCGAAGAAGAACAGCTACTCTTACGGCTGGTCCTTCTACTTCGGTGCGCTCTCCTTCATCATGGCTGAGATGGTGGGCGTCTTGGCTGTGCACATGTTCATCGACCGCCATCGACAGCTGCGAATAGGGGCACGCGCAGCCGACTACCTCCAAGGCTCAGCCATAACACGGATCCCCAGCTACCGTTACCGCTACAGACGCCGCTCACGCTCCTCCTCCCGCTCTACAGACCCATCACATTCCCGCGATGCCTCGCCGGTGGGCCTAAAGGGCTTCAGTGCGCTGCCATCCACAGAGATCTCCATGTACACGCTTCCCCGGGACACCCTCAAATCCTCTGGCACGCCAACTGCCACCTACAACTCTGAGAGGGACCACAACTTCCTGCAAGTCCACAACTGCATCCAGAAGGACCTGAAAGACTCAAGCCACACCAACACAGCGAACCGCCGCACCACGCCTGTATGAGGGAAATCGACACAGGCCAGGCCAGCATGGCAGAGACCAGGAGACACAGGAACCCCTGTCGGTGCAGAACACCCCAGGAGAAGATGGATTTCCATGTTTATAGACATTTGTTCTTTTTGTTCGGCTGCATGACTTTTCCATTACCATTGGTCAGAGAGTTTCAACAAGTCTGTTGTGTTCCTGGATTGAATGGCAGAGGACTGAGAATGGGTCAGGATGGCCCGAGCGAGTGAGATCTGTCAGGTTTTTTTGAACAGAGTTTGCTTATGAGGTTCAGGGCACTGACAGGGAGGGTGGGAGGGGTGGGCATTTATGCGACAAAGAATTGATTTCATCATTTCATTGCCCTTTGGTTTGACAATATTGCCCCACAAGTTTGGTTGGAGCAACAGATCAATCTCGCCCTCAGGCAGCCCGCCACCTCTTTTATTTACTGACTGATTTGGTCATTTTTTTTTGCATTAAAACTGTGAATTGTTACAGCTTGGGATTCAGTAAGAATTACCCCAATCTGTAATCTCTAACAAAGGTATATATATATATATATATATATATATATATATATATATATATATATATATATATATATATATATATATATATATATATACTTTTATAAATAAATTATTACATTAATAATCAAAAGATACAGACTTTACCGAAGCAAAAAAACAAAAACACACAAAAAAACAAGTTAACTAAACCAAGTGCTGTTGGTAACATGAGAAAAGACTCTTTTAGTATCCTTTCATTCGAAGGTCGAAAGAGAGAGATGGTCCTTCAGGTAGCAGCAGTACAGCGGCCGATGCCGCCACAGGCAGATGCAGACAGTAGAATAATATCTATTCTTTTAATAGAACCTTCTCGTCTTTTTCTCTGACCCTGTTCGCTTTCTTTTTTATGTGGGGGGTGGGGTGGGGGTGGGGGGGCTGGGGGTCGTAACAGTCGAAAACCCCTTAAAAGAAAGAGCCAACAAAAGGGGTTAAAGTTCACACAAAGCGAAGACTCCAAACACGCGCTTCTGCTAAATAAAAAAGGAAGGAGCAGAGGGGAAGGAAAAGAAGAGGACGCCAAACACAAAGATAAAAAGTTAAATATGAAATAGTACAAGAAAAGCTAAGTGACTCACAATTTCAGAAATTAAATGCATGCTATTAAAATTACAGCAAATCTGCTCTTGAGAAACTTAAGTTTTAAAGGTTAATAATTATAAAGGGGAAAAAAAACACAAAGGCGCTAAAGTATTAATGTTTTCATGTGTATTTTTCTTATGTTTTCTTTTTTTTTTTTTTATTTAGTTCATTATTGCTTTTGTGAGACAAACCAAACAATCTACATGGAACAAAACTGCTTTTTTAAATGGTTTGGTTGATTTCTTTATAACTATATAAATATATGTATGTATGTATGTATGTATGTATGTATGTATTTTATTTTTAAAACTCACACAGCCTTAGTCATTTCTTCGTTTCTTCTGATTTTTAATGTGTTGTTCAAATTGAAAATGAAATCTTTAAAGGTGCCAAAACCGAATGATCCTATACTTGGATGCATCAAGTCCTGATGAATAAAATATGAACCCTAGGGGGAACAAATCACCACATTTCACTGCGTGTCTCTACAACACCTTCTTGTTTGTTACATTTGCCTGTCTGTCACATTGTCATATCTGAAATGTTGGTTCTTATTAGAAAACAAAACAAACACAAACAGAATTGGACTGGAGAGGAAACTGTATGTCAAGCAGAGCTGTTGTTTTAGAGCTCTTTATCATAATTTAAAATTTATACTTATTTCTCCTCATCACATGTTTTGACCTCAGTGTGAATACAACTTTTTAGCCTTTCATCCAAAATTGATTATTAAGGTCAATTCACAAAAACAGCTGTCTCAATTCCCAACAAGCAGCGCTTGGTATCAGTGGGGAGGAAGAACTCCATTTTAACAGGAAGAAATATCTGGCAGAAGCAGGCTTAGGGAGGGGCAGCCATCAGCTGTTGACATCTTATGTCATTAACAAAAGTTAAAGTCATGTAGTTAATGGCATGTAAACACATGGGGAGTGGAACAGACATGCCAGTACATCATGGGAAATCCCTCCAACAGCCCAAGCCTATAGCAGCATAACTAAGGAATGGTTCAGGGTTATCTGATGCAGCCCTAGTTATAAGAAAGAAAGGTTTAAGCCTAATCTTGAAAGTAGAGAAGTTATCTGTCTCCCAGCTGTTACACCAGGGCAGGAGCAAGATACTTAAATGCTCTGCCTCCCGCTGGAAACTCTAGGAACTACAAGTAAGGCTGCAGTCTGTGTGAGGAGAAAGATTTTGGATCTGGATTTACAGGAAGCCAGTGAAGGGAAGAAAACAAGAAAGATCATCTCTTTTTTGAGTCGCTCGTAGTACTCTCTTAGCATCTTTTTGGATCAACTGAAACCTTTTCAGAGACCTTTTAGAAGCTGAATTACAATTATTACAAAATACAATTATTTAATTCTACAATCTAGAAGTTCCTGATTTTAAAAATATTGCATAGATGAGAGAAGACATTCCTAGAGATATATACTAAGTCTCTATTAAAATAACCCCATGGTTCCCCACAGTGTTACTGGAGGCCAGTTGAATGCTTCCCGCAGTAAATATCTGGTTAGACACCATGTTTAGTAGATTTTTAGGACAGCATTCAATAACTTCAGTTTTGTCTGAGGATAGTTTAACTAATTTATTTGTTGTCTAGCTTTATAGATTAATAGAACTGCAGTTATTTAATGTATGCAGTGTTTTCTAATAATATTGTCCAAAGGAAGCCTGTATAAGGATAAAGGTATCAGTCCTTGCACAGAACCCTATGGAACTCCATGACTAACCTTTCAGGACTTTTGAAGATTTTATAATTTATCAGAACAAATTTGAATCTTACTGATAAATGGGATTCAAACCAACACAACACGTTTACTGCTGTGGTGGATTCAAGTCTCTGTGGTAAAATGTTTTCATGAAAAATGTCAAATACTGGAGGACAAGCACAGAGATTGGTCCACTGTCTGCATTATTACTATTTATTATTAAATAATAAATGATTATCCTATTCCCTCTCATATTTTTAATTTGAATGGTTTTAAGAGTTGGCACACAAGAAAGGTGCAAAACTACAGTAGATGCAGATCGCATAATTATGAAACAAGATTAGATTAAAAATAGCTATGACATCTTGCATTTTGAAAAAAGGAAATTCTTAATCTTCTATATGTGAGAGGATAGCAGTGATGGTACACAAGCTTGCATATTAAGGTAAGTGATTTATTCTTTTTTTAATATGAAAAACAATATTTTTAAAAGTGTTAGCTGACCCACATCTACATGTTGCAGCTGTGTACTGTCAGCAGGAGGCAGTGTCAAAAACTAACGTGGTGCTGCACTCCTATTCAAGACACAAGGCTTCTGATGTTCTTGAAAGAAGGTGTTTGAAGTGAAAACAAGTGTTAGATACAGTGAAAATTCTGTTGTCTGCTTCGATCTTGATTTTTTTTTTTTTTGTCATATCTTATCTTCTGTTTTTCCCTTTCCTCTTCAAATCTACTTTTTAGCCAATCAGCCTCAGTGCCTAAAACCAAAGACCTACACAAAAACGACCAGGATCAGAAATCCTGAAAGTCAGATCAGGAATCTTCAAATTGTGGTTTGAAGCTTCTCCATGCAGAGGATCCCTAAAGGCTGCCACTGAATATGACCAATTTTATTTTTCTGCATTTTGGAAGGTAACCTGAACAAGCTATTAACTTTTTGTTTTTCCTGTTAGCCATCAGATGCACTGATTATGAAATTCAGGGGAAAAAAATAATGGTCCTGAAGCAGCTTTCTTCTATTTTAAGTCCACTTTAAACACATAATGCCAAAAAATAGTCGCACAGGTTTAACACATCAAAGAGGTAAACGAGTCATTTCTGGAGTGATTAACGTGTTTAGGTTGGCAACAGGTTATTAAATGCTAACTGATGCAGTGAGTAGCTTCTCATTTCTTAAGCAACCATGTTGGAAGACATATCCCATGATCATGGAAATTTCAGAAAGTTCGAATTATTGGCCTAAATCAAATGATTTGGATGAGGAGGAGATGGGGAGGAGGTGGCTTGACAGGTAAGCAGTGAGATTTAAAGTATGCAAAGAGGAGACTGATTGGCTTGAAGTAATAATGTCAGCTTTGAGTTTGACAGCATGGAAAAGCAGAAGTGTTATGAAGAATAAACTAGCAGCCAATTACCGAGGGAAGCAGACAGAGGAGTGAAAACAGATCTTCCTTATTGAACTAACACAGGTATATTACAAGATGACAATACCAGGATCCATCAGGGTCAGATTGTGAAAGTGTGCTTCATGAGGCATCATTTTGGCCACGACAGAATCCAGACCTTAACCCCACTGAGAATCTTTGGAATGTGCTGGAAAAGACTTTGTGGGGCGTTCCGATTTTCACATCAACAGGACAAATTTTGATGAAAAATTAATGCAACTCTGGACAGAAATAAATGACATAAGCTACTTCATTAAGCTTATGTCTGCATAAGCTTAATGAAATAATGCATGCTGCCATCTAAGCTAAAGGTGGTTGGGCAGTGCGTGTGACATTTTCCCATCTTTTCTTTACAGAACCGTTCAGGATTTAATTCTAGGAAGTATATGGAATACTGTCAGGAGTTTGATAAAGGCCTATTTTTCAGGCACCGAATATCTGCACAAAATATTTACTATGTGGCAAGCTCCATCCAAAAACATACTGGCATCAGCCCTCATACGCCCATAAAAATAAAAGCTGAGCTGTCAGACATAAAACCTCATACACTCTGCTAAAATCAGGGCCTCAGCCTGCTATTGTAAAATGGTCATAACACACTGTAATCGACCACTGGGAGCCGCAATCCAAAAATATCACCACCGGCCATGAAATGTCTGATTTTACTGCATGTACAGAATGGCAATATCTGCTGTTTAACAAAAAGCCCCTCAAACCATTAATTTACAAACCTGGGAGTTTAAATTCCTGCTGCACAAATGCAGCTCTTTTATACAGCAGTGAACACATTTTTTTTCTCCCTTCTTTCTAAAAAGGCAGGACTGGTGTCTTTCTGCATTGAGGCATGTCCAAGAAAGAAACATGTTTTTGCAATAATGCTGTTCTACCGGATGTTTTCCTGCAAACAGAACATCCAACACCTTTCTACACCACCACACTAAAAGCATTGCTTTCAGAGCGTAACACAAGGCTGCAAGTGTGTGTGACAGTGTGTAGCGCTAACATACTGTACACCGTTGAAGCAGATGTACAAAGCAAATCTATTTGTGAGACAAAAGGGGGATTGTTCCCCAACATGTGTTTCTTGTGCAGAAACAAGTCACGTCACTCAAATAAATATAAATCAAAGGATTTTTGCAGACTTCAATATGATACAGACATTTCCCTGGATATCCTCTAAGCTCTGGACACGTTTGGATTCATCAAATAAGGGAGCAGAGGGAAAAAAAAGTTTCTGTTTCAAAAAAAGTGCTGAGATCCTGAGTTCACGGACACGAGTTGCTCCCTATAAATTTGAGGAGAAAATATGTCAACATAGCAGTCTAAATGAATAAGGCTTTATTCAGAATTCATAAGCAGAAGACATTTTACAAGCCTGGACTACATTAAAGAGTGTGTGTGTGTGTGTGTGTGTGTGTGTGTGTGTGTGTGTGTGTGTGTGTGTGTGTACCTGGCCTCAGTGCAGCTGTCTGAATGTCACATTTTTAATGTGCTTTAGGAATGAATAAGTCTCTTTTTTTTTTTTAACTTTCCCCTCTCGCCTTTGCCCGGGTATGTCTTCTTCATTTTGTCTTGCTGTCTTCTCTGACTTCTCTCTCATAACTTTTTCACATCAGTGTCTTGGCTTGTCACACTTTGCAGTGAGTTGGACCTGCCAGACAGTAGGCAGACACAGGGCTATAAATGTCTGTGAAACAATACATCAACTGTGGTATCACAGATTGGAAGAGTAAGGACACGTTTGGCCCTTATTTCTAATTTGGAGAGAACTTAAGTTGTCAGCCTTTTAAATCACATATTGTTATTCAGGATAGGTGTCATCAGGCTCTATCACATGGGAGCAAGATAACCTGCTGACGTTCAAACTGAGCATTGGAATGGAGAAGAAAGGTGATTTAAAGTGATTTTGAATGTGGCATGGTTGTTGGTGCCAGATGAACTGGTCTGAATATTTCAGAAAGTTGTGAAATTTTCTCTGGGCAAAAATGTCTTGTTGATGTCAGAGGTCAGAGGAGAATGGACAGACTGAGCTGACAGGAAGGCAACAGGAAATCAAATAACCACTTACTTATAAACAAGATATGCAGAAGAGCATTTCTAAATGATCAACACATCCAACCTTGAAGAGCAGAAGTCCTCACCAACTGGAAAAACATTCTGTGGTCTGATAAGTCTCGATTTCTGCTGTGACATTCAGATGGTAGGGTCAGAATTTGACCTGAATCCATCCTGTCTTTTATCAACAGTTCAGGCTGCTGCTGGTGGTGTAATGGTGTAGAGGATATTGGCACACTTTGGACCCTGTGGTACTGACTGAGAATTTTTTAAACACCACAGCCTACTTGAGTATTGCTGCTGACCAGGTCCATCTTTTTATGACAACAGTGTACCCATGTTCTGAGAGCTGTTTCCAAACTGGTTTCTTGAAGAAGAGTCTCAAATGGCCTCCACAGTTACCAGATCTCACCTATCGTCATGTTTGGCTGCTTTCAGCACTGCTGGTATTTGTTTAGACTCTCTCACTCCAGTTGATCTTTTGAAGTTAATTTCAATAGTTACTTTTTGCTTATTTAGCGATGCCATCTATCATATTATGTAAACTTTTAAAATTATGCTGGTATATCTTTTATATATATATATATATATATATATATATATATATATATATATATATATATATATATATATATATATATATTTTTTTTTTTTTTTTATATATCTCTGTGCGAACTAAATGCAACGAAATTTCGTTCTGCGTACATTTGGGTGTATAATGAATGACAATAAAGGTTGTCTATGTATCTATCTCCAAACCAGCAACATGTTTGTTAGATCCCATTCCTACTAGAGTGTTCAAAGAAGTCTTTCCAATTATTGATGCTTCTATCTTAAAAATGATCAATTTGTCTTTATTAGTTGGCTATGTACCACAGGCCTTCAAGGTGGCTGTAATTAAACCTCTACTTAAAAAGCCATCACTGACCCAGCTGTCTCAGCTAATTATAGGCCAATCTCCAACCTTCCTTTTCTCTCAAAGATTCTTGAAAGAGTAGTTGTAAAACAGCTAACTGATCATCTGCAGAGGAACGGTTTATTTGAAGAGTTTCAGTCAGGTTTCAGAATTCATCACAGTACAGAAACAGCATTAGTGAAGGTTACAAATGATCTTCTTACAGCCTCTGACAGTGGACTCATCTCTGTTCTTGTCCTGTTGGACCTCAGTGCAGTTTTTGATACTGTTGACCATAACATTTTATTACTATAAAATGCTATAGGTATTAAAGGTACTGCACTGCAGTGGTTTGAAGCTAATAGACTCCAATTTGTTCATGTAAATGGGGAGTCTTCTTCATACACTAAGATTTATTATGGAGTTCCACAGGGTTCTGTGCTAGGACCAATTTTATTTACATAATACATGCTTCCCTTAGGCAGTATTATTAGAAAGCACTGCATCAATTTTCATTGTTATGAAGATGATACCCAGCTTTACCTATCAATGAAGCCAGATGACACACATCAATTAGTTAAACTGCAGGAATGTATTAAAGACATTAAGGCCTGGATGACCTCTAATTTCCTGCTTCTAAATTCAGATAAAACTGAAATTCTTGTTCTCGGCCCCACAAATCTTAGAAACATGGTGTCTAACCAGATACTTACTCTGGATGGCATTACTTTGGCCTCCAGTAACACTGTGAGAAATCTTGGAGTCATTTTTGACCAGGATATGTCCTTCAATGCACATATTAAACAAATATGTAGGACCGCTTTTTTGCATTTGCACAATATTTCTAAAATTGTGATGCTGAAAAGCTAATTCATGCATTTATTACTTCTAGGCTGGACTATTGTAATTCATTAATATCAGGCTGTCCTAAAAGCTCCCTGAAAAGCCTTCAGCTGATTCAAAATGCTGCAGCTAGAGTACTGACAGGGACTAGAAAGAGAGAGCAGATTTCTCCCATATTGGCTTCTCTTCATTGGCTCCCTGTTAAATCTAGAATAGAATCCAAAATTCTTCTCCTCACATACAAGGTCTTGAATAATCAGGCCCTATCTTATCTCAAAGACCTCATAGTCCCATATCACCCCAACAGAGCACTTCTCTCTCAGACTGCTGGCTTACTTGTGGTTCCTAGGATACTTAAGAGTAGAATGGGAGGCAGAGCCTTCAGCTTTCAGGCCCCTCTTCTGTGGAACCAGCTTCCAGCTTGGATTCGGGAGACAGACACCCTCTCTATTTTTAAGATTAGGCTTAAAACTTTCCTTTATGATAAAGCTTATAGTTAGGGCTGGATCAGGTGACCCTGACCTACCCCTTAGTTATGCTGCTGTAGACCGAGGCTGCTGGGGGGTTCCCATAATGCACTGTTTCTTTTCATTCACCTTATTTACTTTGTTTATACTACACTCTATATTTAATCATTAATTATTATTAATGTCTGGCTCTCTTCACCAGCATGTCTTTTGTCCTGTCTCTCTCCCATTAGCCCCAACCGGTCGTGGCAGATGACTGCCCCTTCCTGAGCCTGGTTCTGCCGGAGGTTTCTTCCTGTTAAAAGGGAGTTTCCCCTTCCCACTTTCACTGATAGGGCGTCGTTTTGACTGTTGGGCTAACTCTGTATTATTGTAGCATCATTGTAGCATTATTGAGGCAACTGTTTGTTGTGATTTGGTGCTATATAAATAAAATTGAATTGAACTGAATTGAAATTGAATGCTATCACGTCAATATGAACCTCAGTGGGCTTCTCTGTAGAAAACCCACATAGGGGCCCCAAAGTGCAAAACTGCAGTGGGCTATGTGTGGGCGTACCCGGTTGGAGCCCATGTTGGATAAGCATGGGTTTGCCCTATCCTACACAGCTACCCACTGTGTACCAGCAAGGTGTCCCTAATAAGGTGCCCAGCAAGTGTACATTTGGTTTAGTTAAGATAAGAGTGCTCAGTTAAAATTTGGTTAAAAAGCTGCAGGATATCACCAAAAAAAATGCTAAAATTTTACTCAACAGTAATGGGGCATAGACTCTTTGGATGTGATTTTTGTACAATTAACGACACAACAAGTCAAATTATTTTGCTGTTAACTTCATTAAAAATGCTCCTAAAGGCATCAATACCATCAATGCAGTCAAGAGGTCCAGTTCCAAGACTCAGATCAATTGGGAGAAGCCACACAAGGCTGTAAACCTGTGTATTCTTGCTGTAAATTTGGGAATTATAATATGAGAGTCTATGGGGACTGGCTAATTGTCTGGAGCCAACCTCGATTGGCCAAAACAGGAACTGCAGTTTTCAGCCCTGGAACCTGCACTTGCTGAATGCCAACAGATATCCTGGTTTGACATTTAGTCAAAAACATGCAAAATCCTGAAAGTCTGTGAAAAGTCCTCAAATTTGACATCCAGGTAAGTTTAGAGTGCAAATTATTCTGCATCACCAGGCATCCCTATCACCCCTTCATCTTCCCCCAGTTCATCTTTCTCTCCCTCCCTGTCTTTCTTTTGTTCCTGCTGTGGTGATCAGAGTGTCTCTGCAGTGCTGTGCGATCAAAGATGTGGAGGGAGGGACTCTGGAGGAGGTGAAGAGGCCTCAGCCTGCCTGGGTTGGGAATATTAAGAGCAAACACACTGGTTCGGTCTTTTTGCCAGAGCTTGGCTCTGTGTCTCTGGCAGGCTGCAAGGTTACATAACCTCCCATCAAACCCACTGATGACCTTTGTGTGACTTTACTGGACAACATTCTGGGACAGAGGAGCATGCACCCACGGGAGCTGTTCCTCCCAAGCTGTCGCCAACTTTATGTTGCTGAGACGCTGCATCACAGTCCCACATTCACTCTGAGGATTAAATGAGTGTGAGGATATCACACTCATTTAATCCTCAGAGTGAATCACACACACGTTCATCACGCATCATATGTGCGGATATATCGGATATGTTTGTATTTTTTATGCAAACACTAGCTCTGCATGTGTGCGTGCATGCGTGCATGCGTGTGTGCGTGCGTGTGTGTGGTGTTGTTTGTGCTGACCATGTAGGAGTTGCTGACAGCGCTCACCTCGGGTTATTTTTGGGTCATCTAGAGTTGAATAGCAATGGAGAGCTATAAGCGACCAGCTGAAAAATAAAATAATTTTTAAAAAATCAGTGGAGCAAACACAGTCTGAAATGACACATTCACACCACCCCCCATTGTTGATACGTACAAGCAGCATGACGCTTCATCATATAGACTAAAGAGCAGCCTGGACTGTGTAGCTGCTGTTTCATCATCTGAAGCTTTTAAATCCAACTCTGAATGCAGTTTTTGGGGTTTTTTAAAAGAGGGAGTTATGAAGAGGAAGAGCCAAACTAGGCTACAGCACACAAAGAGCTCTGGGATGTGTGAATAAAATGTCTCATCATGCTCTGCCCTCTGGTGGTGTGATGGGAAAAGGAATGTGGGGCTGCTGCCTGCTCCATCAGCTCTGGGAACGTCGTGTCCATGAACGGGCCTTGAATACTGATGCCACAGTGCAGGGGTGCAGTAGCTGCAGTCTGGCAGGCCCCAGAGAAGTGCTCAGATTCACTGTCCACCATACAGACACAAACTAAAGAGGACTGCTGACTTCTCTGTGTGCCCTTATAGTCCTAATCAATGCTGTAAGCGATATGATTGGAGATTTTCAATACTCCAGAAAAAACAAAAACACCTACATCATTTGATGCCTTGGAGGAAGAGGAGAACATATTCTTCACCTGTTTATGCCTTTTTTTTTTCCTTTTCACACTTTGAATGTAGGCAGAAAAAAAATCTTACTAACAGTAAAAATGTCCCAGCAGCCGTGACGCAGCTCACAGTAAAACTGTGACACTGTAGCAGCTCACCTGTCTGATTGTGTGCATATCTGGAGAACTCAAACACTGGACTAGTAAAGACATCACCTCACCTGAACATTTAGATAACGTCTCATTTCAGCAGCTTATAGACATTAAAACATTTTTGGAAAAACATGATGAATCCACAGAGAAGGAAAGAATTTAATTAAAATACTTAATAGTATTAGCAGCACGTCATATTTACCTAACCTCTCCACAATGTATGTTAAGGTAGGAGAAAGCGGCAAATGCAGCACTAGCAGAAGAAGACTGAAACACACTCTACCACCTCAAGGAGGGAATTCTCCTGGAAAAATACTTCAGAGTAAAACAACTGAACATTGTCATCAGTGAAGAATGTGTGGTAATATGTCTTTGATTAGAATTTTTTTTTTTTTTTTTAGATAAGGTCAATAATCAGATTCATTTTGACCTCAGCCTTGTTTATTTGGGGGATGCACTGCCTGGATTCAAAAAACAAGACAGATATTTGTCACAAATGCTACAAACTCCAACTAAGAAGGCAATAAATAATCTCCATCAGTCTTTGAATAAATACAACTTGAGACTGCAAGGTCAAATGGGGAAAATAGATATTCTACCAGACTGAAGCAAAACAATTGAAAAACCTGCCTGTTTATCTGTTTGTTATGTGGATTATTTCCATCTTATTCTGTAGAGGAAGTGAGTCTTTGGATATGAATGAATACCAGGCCTACCCACAGATGTGACTCATGAGGACCTTTTGAATATAAAAAACAATGGTGAACACAAAGGAACTGCAGACCTTTTGCATAATAATGTGATCCATTCCTTTACTGCTTTTCTTTTTTTTATTCCCGATGCCGGATGTATTTTGCAGTGTGACTCATGCCCTGTCTGTTGTTGTGGGATTTATTTGTTGCTTGTTCAAAGGTTCAAAAAATAAAGTTTAAAAAATAAAAAGCACAAAGTGTGATCAAAAGCATCAGGGCAATCCTGTACCGACAATAACACAGAACAAAAATCAGCATGTGTGTCATAAAATGGGCATAAAATACTGTAAACATCTCCATGCATTTTGAGGTCAGTTATTTTGCCAAAAAGACATCAAACATAAAACATAAAAGTTATAAATGAATCTGACTGAGACCCTGAGGTCCTGAATGACCCTGCTTCTGTGCTGGGGATAATTAGAAGTATTAAATAAGTAATGAAGTTGCCTGTCATTGTCTTTGGGTTCTGTGGAGTTTGGGGGTTTATGTTTCTTAGTGAATATATATGAGTTGGGTTTCAGAGTTCATGAGTTGGCCTCCTGCATCCTACAGCTGGGTCTTCAAATACTTTTTCCAACATGTATAGAGTTTAGCCAACAGAGGAGCCATTAAAAATACACACACCCAAGTAACCTACTGCTACAGAGTGCTCATTATTTTTGAATTTGCATTTGATTGGAGGTTAGAAAACATTGGAAAGTGCCCTCCATAAGTTTATAATGGAAAGATAATAAAGAGTTTGGGAATTTTACCTAAAATCTCACATAACTGTCTATCAGTCTAAACATTAATAGTCCAAGGTAGAGTTCGGTAGAGAGAATTTGTTTAAAAACAGCTTCATCAGGATCCCAAACAATCGCATCTGTCCATCAGGTTCGCCTTCACACATCACAAAATCTGGATCAGTGAAGTGAGACACCTTAGAGCGCTACTACCTGCTATTTTCCAAAGTTGGCAGAAAATGTTTGAGTAGGAGCTGAAAGTAAGAAAATTTTAACTGCACCCTATACACCTCATTCACTCACAAACATTAACACATAGACCTACAAGTTGGGGAGGAGGAGGGGTGGATGGGTCATCTTACACCCCGATTTCTTGCGTCTCGCCCGGGGTAGGGGTCGGGTGGTTCCTTGGGGACCGGGCTGGTGGCGTCCTGGGGTCGCTGTTGGCCCTGGGGTGGTTTCCACTTGCCCCGCCTTCAGAGGGTGGGTAGCTATGGATGAATGTGTGTCTTTGTGTATTTGTCACCGTCTCCGTGAGTATGGGTGGGTGAGTGAATGTGAATGTGTATGAATGTGTATGTGGGGTGGCTGTAGCTCAGTAGGTAGAGCAGGTCACCTACTGATCGGAAGGTCAGTGGTTCGAATCCTGGCTACTCCAGGCTACATGCCAATGTATCCTTGGGCAAGATACTTAACCCCAAGTTGCTCTCCGACCGTTCTGTCGGAGTATGAATGCGTGTGAATGTTAATTAATTAAAAAGCACTTAGCTTTGTAAAAATGGAAGTGCTTGTATGAATGGGAGTGCATGGGTGAATGCAAAACAGGTTGTATAAGCGCTTTGAGTGCTCATACTGAGTAGAAAAGCGCTATATAAGAACTAGTCCATTTACCATTTACCATATCTGTGTGTGGGTAAGTATGTATGGGCATGTATGAGTATCTGTGTATAAATGTGTACACGGGTGTCTGGGTGTGTTTGTATGTATGGCTGGACCTGGGTCTGGGCCTTGTGCCTTGCCTCCTGGCCGCTCCTTGCTGGTTGCCTCCTCCCCCCTACCCCCCTGGGATGGGGGTGCCTGGGTGGGGCTGGGTGTTCTGGCGTGGGTGCTGGCCTGCCCCCCTTGGGGGTGCGGTGCGGGGCTGCGTTGGCTTCTTCGGCGTGGGGGGGGGCTCTGTGGAGGGTCGGGCGGTCCTTGGGTGCCGTGGGCCCGGGAGCCCTGCCGCCGGCCAGTGCAGGGGGCTGGCCGCTGGGGGGGGGGGGCTGGCTTCTCATCGCCTTGGGTTCCCTGGAGCCCTCGCTCCTCGACTGGGGGGGCTCCGTCTGAGACCACCCTCTCCCGTCTGCTGGGGTAGGTGTGCGGTTGTCTTTGGACTGAGTGGCCGGGGGTCTTCCTGGCTCTTGGTGGGCTGCTGGTGGCCTGGGGTTCCGGGGGCTTTCCGTACCTGCCTCTGGCTTCTGATGGGTGGAGCTGCAGCGTTTTGCCCTCATTGGTAAGTACGTTCCATGACACAGACACAAACATGACACAGACACAAACGCCCACTCAATCACAACTCAACAAAATTGGTGGTGTGCGTAACATGCTTTGTTAGTTTTGTTTTTCACACACAAATTTATTTTTGCAAGTATTGATAGTATTTTTTTATATGTTAAAGTGATGAAGTATCTGATTAATAGACTTGTGCTCTTTCCCCTTTTTTTTTTGCTCCCTTTCTCTCTCCCTTTTTCTTCTCTTTATTTTCCTCTTCTTCAGCCTGTCAGCTCTGGCTGTTACATAGTATGTGGAAAAATAACTCAGATAAATAAAATAAAGGTTTAAAACATCAACAAGAAGAGCCTATTGAGAACCTATAGAGCTCATCTTGAAATAGCAAATATGTTTGGCACAACAACGCATTCAGATCACAGTTCTGCTTGCAAGATCTACCAGACATGACAGGCTAAAAAAAAAAAAAAAAAAAAAAAAAGAAAAATATGGAGAAAAACAGGTTTTAAAGGCCTTCAAATGATTAAAAAATACAAAGAACTGTTGATCAAATCTCTGCTGAAAAAGGCTCTTTGAGCAGTAAAGCAGTGTGAGAGTCGCTGTTGGACCAGTTGTTGCCTGTGGCCTCCTCCGTGTGTAATAATGGTCCTGAGCGTGTGGTCGTCCCCTCCAACAGTCTGTCCTCCTGTCAGACACCACACCAATGCACCAGTCAGCCACTTCCCCAACTCTGCAGGACGACCTGCCTCTGACGCTCTGCCAGCCGGACATTGACCAATGCCAGAAGGCACACCAACACACAGTTGCACACACCTACTTATATGTGCAAGCTACTGCACACACCCTTACACACTCACATAAATCAAATGCTTGGCCCTCCTCTCTGCTGTCCCAGCATGCACCCTGCTTACCTGGCTGCTGTCCCATTAACAACAGCTGCTACCACAGGACTGGACTGGAGGTTCCACTGCATGGTAGCTCGCACACATACAGGAATACACACAAGGACTCACATAAAATAGGCACAAACAGTACTGGCTTCATTCATCCCCAGCTCTGATGTGAGCTCATTTGAGGTGATGGAAGACTAAAACTAAAGGTGTGGGGCCGGAGGGAGGGAGAGCATTAGGTGGTGAGAAACTTCTTTGAAATTGCTTTTTGAAGGAAGCTCAACAAAATGGCTACAACAAATAAACAGAAGCCCAAAAAGATGGTTGCAAAGATACAAAATGGCCACAAAGTGACATAAAAGGATGAAAAAGTGAAGCAAAACAACAAAAATAACAACAAACAGGCAGAATTGCAATAAATTGATACACAAAAAAAGAAAGAGACATAAAAATTAACATAAATGTGTACAGAAATAATGAATACAAAAAAATGGTCAAAAAATAATGCAGTTTGTCCAAATAGACAGTAAAAATTACAACAAAATAACCTGATACAAAATTGCTGAGACACAAATAGAAATAGACACGTGAATAATTACCACAAAAGGATACAAAGCAATCAAAGACTGCACAGAGATGCAAAAATTACCTGAAAACACACACAGCTGAAGAAAAATGACCACAGAGATACAAACCAGTCACTAACTGCTGCAAACAGAAGCAAAGAGTTAAACAGGATAACAATAAAATGATACAAAATGGCAACAAACTAAGAAAGTGGTCGAAAGTTACCAAAAACTAACACCAAATTATAAAGAAAAGATACTAAATTCTTGGAAAGGACAAAACCATAACCATAAACTGTGACACAAACCAGAACCAATAAGAGAAGAAAAACGAGCACTGAGGAAAATAAACAACTGAATATGCACAAATGAACCGCAAACTAACAAAAATAGTCCAAGGAAGATCCACAGAGACACAAAATATGCACAATGTGACATGAAATTACCACAGTCAGCTACAACTACAACAAGTACATGCTGATTTCTTCAGTCTGGGGTTTAGGAGGGTCAGCCATGACTGCAGGCTCTTCACAAACAACTCATGTTAGAGTGAAATGATGATCTGTTCGTAATATCGAGTTTATTACTGCCAAGAAAGGCACATCTGCTATTTTTACAGTGTCTTCTCTGAATTCCTGAAGAGAGCTCGTTTGAGATGATGGAGGACTGGACTAATAGAGCGAAATGGTGCGGGGAGACCTTTATGAAAAGTGCACAGAGATGCTGTTCGAGCAGATGCACGAGGTCATAAAGTTAGTGCCTGCTGGGACACCTAAACTCATCTGAATGGGACAGTGGGAGCAATTAATGGCATAATGATGGCCCATTCAGTGTCACATTTAGCGCGCTGGGGGGCTTACGTAAAGCCAAGCTCTGCAGCTGCTTTGATCTGCAGCTCTGCTTGTGCTGCAGCAGTGCAAGGGTCAGAGCCCCTGGAGGTGATTATGTAACAGCAGGCCCATCTCCATGACTGTCCTCTAGCCACAGTGACACAGGGCTTCACCCCACTTCATCCTCCCGCTGCGTCTACGTGTACAGCAGAAACACTTCATCACAAGTGTCCTTTGGAGGCTGTGGAACTGCTTTGGTAGAGAAAATGTCAAATTCTTGAAATGCAGCTCAACAGAGAACGACTGTCCGTCAGCTCCCTCAGCTTGCAGGTTAATAGGAGGTGGGAGGGACCTTGAAAAATCCTCACAATAAATCCACATTTTTGCTAAAAGTGCTGAATATTATGCAGGGATGTCTCAGAGAGGTGTTTTGCGGGGCAACTAAATGGCCTGTAGAGCCCTCTCAGGGTCTTCCTCATTACCTGCTGAAGAGGTGTTTTCAGTTTTGGCAGTGATGAGTCGGAATGGATGACGTTGGGGCTTAATTACTGTGCAGTGACTGCTCAAGTTCTGATGTCAGCTGAATCCAAGCATTACAGCTCAAGGACACATATAGCCAGTTAAAACATGCCATGTTAGCGGAATTCAGTGTCTTGCTGTCCATCAGTTCTGCATAGGTGGCTGCTCTCATCACAGCTGACACCGACCTTTTCCGCTGCAGAGACGGGACGCACTTAACAAGCCCAGTGGGCACATTAGACTGTATGTAACTCAGAACATTCACTCATTCCCTGCAGTGCTGTGATGTATGTGTGTGTGTTTGTGTGTGTACATATACATATATACATATATATATATTTTCATAGACAGTCATCTCACCCACACAGAACCTTAGCGTGGTGACCTTAAAGTCAGTGACTGTATAGTTTATTTATTTTCCCACACAACCATCTCTAGGGTTTACAGAGAATGGTCTGAAAAAGAGAAAATATCCAGTGAGCGGCAGAGCTGTGGGTGAAAATGCCTCATTGATGCCAGAGGTCAGAGGAGAATGGCCAGACTTCTTCAGGCTAATAGGAAGGCAACAGTAGCTCAAATAACCCCTTGTTACATACAAAAGGTATGCAGAAGAGCATGTCTGAATTCACAATGTGTTGAACCTTGAAACAGATGGCTACGGCAGCAGAAGACTGCCCTGGGTGCCACTCCTGTCAGCTAAGAACAACCTGAGGCTACAATTTGTACAGGCTCACCAAAACCGGACAATAGATTAGAAAAACACTGACTGGTCTGAAAAGTCTCAATTTCTGCTGCAAAATTCAGATGGTAGGGTCAGACTTCTGTAAGAACATGAAAGCATGGATCCATCCTGCCTTTGTTTTAATGGTTCAGGCTGCTGGTGGTGTGATGGTATTATTTTCTTGGCACACTTTGGGCCTCTTAGTACCAACTGAGCATCATTTAAACACCACAGCCTACCTGAGTATTGCTGCTGCCCATGTCCATCTCTTTATGATTACAGTGTACCCATCTTCTGATGACTGCTTTCAGCAGGATAACACCCCATGTAACGAAGCTCAAATCGGTTTGTTGAGCATGATGATGAGTTCACTGCATTCAAATGACCTCCACACTCATCAGATCTCAATCCCATTGAGCACCTTGGGGATGTGGTGCAATGGTAGATTTGCATCTTGGATGTGCATCAGCTGTGATGTCAGTAAGAGTCAAAATCTCATTTCTCTTGCTTAATCTGTCATGAATTAAAGCAGGTCCAACTCACTTTTAGTAACATGTACTTAATGAAGTGGCCAGTGAGTGTAGCCATATGAGGACTGACTTCACTCAATTACTCACTGAACTGTACGTCTCAACCACTTTCACATGTCATTTTTAATTAAATTATCTGACATAACCTGTTTTGCCTGTTCAATCAGAGTACAGCATTAAGTCAAACTTCTGGGATATTGATCTGGTCAGTTAAGCAGAAGAGGTTTGTTAATCAGTTTCAGCTGCTTTGGTGTTAATGAAAGTAACAGGTGCACTAGAGGAGCAACAATGAGACAACCCCCCCCCCAAAAAAAAAACAAAACAGTAATGGTTTTACAGGTGGAGGCCAGACATTTTTTCACTAGTTTTACATTTGGCTAGGGTCAGTGTTACTAGTAGCATGAGGCCATACCTTATGCATCAATACATTCCATTGCCAGGTTTGCTGTGTCTCCCAGCACAGAGCATGGAGGACATTCCAGGAGACGGGCAGTTACTCTAGGAGAGGTGGACGGGGCCATAGAAGGTCATTATCCCATCAGCAGGAACAGTATCTGCTCCTTTGCTCTCTGGGACGTTTCTGTCAGACACCACCAGGTTGCACCCCTAACTGTCCAGGAGCTGAGTGATGCCCTGGTCTACACCTGCGAGGAGAACTCTCAGGACACCATACGTCATCTCATTAGGAGCATGCCCAGACACTGTATGGCACCCGTGCCTGATAAACTGCAGAGTACCATTTTGAGTTGCTGCAATTGTGGCAAAATGGACCAGCCTGCCGCATCATTTTTTCACTTTTTCAGTCTGAATTCAGCCTCCTGTAGGTTGATGTTGTGCCATCCTTGCAGTCCTAACGGAGTACTCAGTCCATCTGTTTACATATCCAGCATTTACTCCCATTGAGGGGTTTCCCCTTTCATTTTTTTTGAGTGGTGTACCTTTAGCCATCACTTTCACCCTTTGTCCAAAATGAACAGATCTCATGTTTATGGTCAACTTTTCTAAATAGTGTATAATAAATAAAACTAGCCAATTCCTCTCCATCTTTTGTTTTATTCAGCTACTTGAGAGCATTCATATTGGGGGGGGGGGGGGGGGGACTCAAGTCTAAGTGCTTAAAGGGGTGCATGAGAGCCTTAGTGACTGACCATATCATGTTCACAAGATTTTCAGAGAGGCTACTTCACCTTTGCTCAAGTTACACAAAGTTGGAAGTTTGCTGAGTACCTGCCCAGTAGGGTGACACACAGGTTTAAATATTAAAAAAACCCACCACACAACTTTATTTGTTTTGTTTTTATTAAACTCTGCAGAACAGTGCAGATGGTAAACGTCAGTGTAGCAGAGACATCGTTTGTAGGCCAGGACTTCAAGCAGTCTCTTCCTTGGCAATGCGGTCTTTCTTGAGTGGTCCCTGTGAAAGAGAAACAAAGCTATCAATCATATGCCAATGCTTAATAGTCTTCCTGCTGGCTCAGAGCACACATGTTCCCAGAGAGTGAACAGGGAGCCAGCACAGAGAGGCACTGCTCCCCTGCCTCACTGGAGCTCACTGTGGCACTGGAATGGAACCCAGAGTTCATACTGAGGACTGAACCAGGTTACGAACAGTGCAGGACAACTCAAAACTAATGACAAGTGTGCAGCATTATGAGCCGTTTATTTTTGGGGGTCACAGTCTTTAAAGGGGAATTATTGGGCTCATTTCCAGCTCCACTTTTTTTTTCCCCCAGTATTGCATAATTCAGATCAAAATAATTATACATCTTATACTGGGCATGTCCTCAGCTTATCCCATCTGAAACTAGCAGAAACACGTTGCAGAAAAGATGGCCTGAAAACCAAGTAATATGACACAAGCCACCATTACTATACAGCAGTGCTTCTCAATTATTTTCTGTTACGCCCCCCCTAGCAAGAAGAAAACTATTCGCGCCCCCCACTCCCCACTGTGACTATCCATCTCTGCATAACATTTTATCCTTATTAACATTAAAGAAAAAAAGAAAGACATATGGTCAAACTTACAAAGAATAACTTTATTAAATCGTGTTTTAAGTCTGCAACAGAAAAGATTTTAAGTGCATCATTGCCTGAAATTAAAAATAAATAAATCCTTGTTTAAACTGTAAACATGTTTGACCAACTAGACACAGCAAACACACCGGTCTTTCCTCTTCTCCAACTGTAGTGACAGTGAAGCCAAGCGCTAAATACGCTTCGTCGTATTTCCTCGTCTTAGCTTTCGGGTGACTTTCTTTTATCTCATTATCTTTGTCTCTCTCCGCTTTTCTTTTCATCCCTGTTAAAAACTTTTTCATGTTGGGGGTTGTTATGTTGAATAACGGAGGCTATAGGCAGAACGCAGTCGGAGCTTTCTGTTGACTCAACACTGCTAACCAAGGCAAACCTGTTGTCTTGTAAGTCGTAAAATGTTGCACTGTCGCAAACGTGACAGAAGTAACAATGACAGCGCCACTGCCGCCTACTGTAGTGGATGCGCAATTACACTTTATACTAGTACGGCCCCCCAAAAAAAAGCCTGTTCCCCAGGGTCACACGCGCCCCCCCAGGTATCACACCGCGCCCCCCCACTATTTGAGAACCACTGCTATACAGCTTGAAATTACAGATGCATGGATCTCATGTTCATTGTGAATACTGCAGAACAAAAAAACTAAATAAAATAAACAGCTCACAGAACAAAGTCATACCATGAAAGCCTTCTTTTCCTCCACAGTCTGGAAGCGACCATGACCGAACTTGGAGGTGGTGTCGATAAATTTGAGGTCGATCTTCTCCAAAGCACGACGGCTCGTCTGCACCAGCAGAGACTGGACGGGGGAGAGAAAGACTCAATTTAAGTTTAAAGGGTCAACTCAGTATATTCATTTAGCCTAAAAAGACTACCCTCTCAAAAGGTTTTCATATCCCAACTTAAAGCACACGCATCAAGCCAAACCACTGCACCTCATGACCTGCAGGTTTTTAACTTCACCCAAACAAAAAAAGGTTGATAACCACTTCACTTTATTCTCACCTTGCGCAGAGTCAGCACTCTCTTCTTGGTCCCCACAACACAGCCCTTCACCATGACAAAGTCATTCCTCACTTCTCCGTAATGGACGAATCCACCCTGTAAGTAAAACAAAGTCAATTGCACCTCCTTTCAGGCCGGAGCACTGACAGACACCAAGTGCCGCTGTGTCAAAGCTTCTTACCATGGGGTTGATGCTCTTGTTGGACAGATCGTACTCTGTGGAGGCATTGTTCTTCACCAGTTTTCCATCTTTCTGGTGGTAGCCCTGACCAATCTTGTAGATCTTCTTGTTGATTTCTGTGCGGTGGTGGTAACCCTTCTGACCAGCACGGGCCACAGAGAAGGCCACACGGGCAGGATGCCAGGCACCAATACAGGCCACCTTACGCAGACCACGATGGGTTTTGCGAGGAAGCTTCTTTGTGTGCCAACGGCTGGTGACACCTGTGAGATGAGACATTTGGTTAGAGTTTAGATAAATCTAGATAAATAGATGATGCTGTGAGAAAAAGTTTGACGATCTTACCCTTGTATCCGTGACCCTTAGTGACGCCAATGACATCAATCATCTCATCCTGGGTGAAAACTGCGTTTACTAACACAGCCTGCTCCAGCTTCTCACGGGCCCAGTCCACCTTATCAGAGATGGTGCCTCCATTCAGCTGCACTTCCATGAGGTGAGCCTTCTTCTGCCTCAGTGGCAGCAGACGCATCTGCAAAGAAAAACTCAAGTCAGGACAGAAAATGTGCACAATGATGGTCAAATGCCCAAGGATAATTTAAGCTGTGTAGTCTCAGAAGGAAGGCAGCATGGAAAATATCCTCATAAATTTCGGGCGCCATGCCTGACGCGAGTTCCGTGGTCTCATCACTGACAGACATTCAGAAAAATGAACAGAATAATCAAGGAAACAAACCAACCTGTGTGTGGCAAATGACACGGATGACCTGGCAGTATTTTTTCATGGCAGCAAAGTCTTTCTCCAGCTGCTTCTTGCCCTCCTCATCCTGCCATTTCTTGCAGTATTTGGTGAAAGCCTTCTTCTTGGACTTGTACCTGAGAGCATGAAGAATGTATAGGTTGGCACAGGTCCTTCATAGCCCCACAGAGGCCAGCGGAAGAACACAGTGCATAGCTGCTTGCCCTCCCTCCATTTAGATAGGAGGGCTATATCAGCTAGTGAGGATTTCGGCTCATGGCACAGTTTCTAAGAAGCACTTTCCACTGGCCAGAGGAGCCCGGCGCTCATCAGGGCACATTGCACCTGAGCGGAGCTGCCACGGGGGGCCACCGTGATGTTAGGCTTGCTCAGTGAAAACAGCACCTCAGATTTCCACCAGCTACTAACATCCGCTTCAAAACACTTTCATTACAATCAGATGTGTTTCAGTTTGTCTTAACTCACCAATTCTTGTAAAAGCGACGCTTACACTCGTCACTCATGTGCTCAGCGAAGACAGTCTTGAAGGACCGCAGACCACGGGGGGTGTTGACGTAACCAACAACGCCGACCACAATCATGGGAGGCGTCTCCACAATGGTCACTGCCTCAACCACTTCCTTCTTGTTCACCTCTGCATGAGAAGGAAAAAAAAAATTAAACTTAACTCAATAATTCGAACTTTTCGTTAGTCACACTTTTTAGAGACTGCACTCAGTACTCGACATTCAGCAAGGGGCTGTAAACCCATTCTGTCCGCCCGTCGAGGGTCTCATCACAGGCAGAGCACCATAACTAAAGCTAGACCTTTTTCACTGCAGACATGGCTCTTGCACCTTTCCACAAAATCAAAAATCCAATGAGAATGAAGGCCCAAAAAAAAAAAATTAAGTTGTGCTCTTCAACTGTTAAATATTCTCTGGAACAGTTTTTGATTGTTTGGCAAAGTGAGAAGCTGGATTTGGGGCCACTGGTCAGACAAATTTTGTGGTTTTCATTTTAACTTAAGTTTTCCATTTTATGATTCTTTGAAACACACCTTACATCATAAACTTAGCTATTGTATCACATTATATGACCAGAATTAGTCATTTTATATTTATCCATATCCCTCAATTATATTTCCTTTATTCATGAATAAAAGCATGCACATTTCTACAGAGACACTGCTGAATAAGCAGTGCTTGCTCAGCCATTAATGGCACTGTCAATGGTCATTTTCTTCCCCCCACGTCTTCAAAATTCCAGAAAATAAAAAGCATTTATTCTAGATTTTTAATTACAATGTAAAAACCCACTGAAAACCTGTGCAGCCACTTAAACACTGTAGCTAGAAAAGCAAGAATAAATTTCGTCTAACAATGGATAGCTTAAATTAACTGTACCACAGTCATCAAGGGCCAAGCAAGACAACCTGCATTATCGTGTATTACTGCAATCCTGCAGACATAAGCTGAAGCAGCTGCTGTGAAAAAGGTCTGATCACTAACCTTAACATAGCTTGTTTTTAAGTCCACCAGTTTTGCTGTATTATGTTTGACTAGTTGCACTCACTTGAGCCAGGTCTGTCCACCTCACGGACGATGTGAGTCATGCCGGCCTTATAGCCCAGGAAGGCAGTAAGATGGACGGGCTTGCTGGGGTCATCCTTGGGGAAGCTCTTGACCTTACCGCGGTGACGACGGCTCCTCTTGCGGGGCAGGAAGCCCAGGGATCCGTGTCGCGGAGCCGAAAACTTACGGTGGGACTGCCAAGGAAAAACAAGATTTAATCTAGTGTGTCACAGACATTCTCTGATTGTTGCATACACGGTTCCTAATAATTTTTTTTTTTTAAACGTAAAATCGTTGGATCCTCGTATTTACCACCCCGTTAGCGGCGTGCTAGCTTAGCTTCAGCACATTGCGACTGTCAAAACTGAGGCAACAGAATAGAAACAAGCCTAGCCTAAAAATACATATTGCCCACAAGCTATGAATGCAAGACTACTTAAAACTGAAGTAGTGATTTAGCAATAGAAGTATTTCAAAACCTAAGATAGCGGCCTACTTAAATCAGCCATTTTGAACCTTGAGTTGCCGGTATGGCTCAGCATGCATCTCGAAATCTTATTTTTGGCACTAAGATAGCATTGAAATATATCTAAGAGCTTTATAAAAACTACTATAAAATCAATCTAAGTTTCTTAAACATGCAAAATGTGTTGGATGCTTCAGATAACTAATGGATTGCCGCTCAAAGTACAGATATCACTTACGGACAACTTACCATTTCGTCTCCAATCCAGTTGAAAGAGACCCGCTGACGGGCAAACTGTCAATATATACCAAAGCAAATATCGCGGGAGTCAGCGAGAGTTTCCTCAAAGAAGTTCCACCCCTGGTCGGTAGCGAACATCTGTAGTAAAATAAGCAACCACTAGATGCCGCTGTTTGCTTTTGCATTATAGATGCATTATGTTCATAGATAGTATGAAACATCTTTTATTATAATCTTTTATGCTTAAGTGATGACGGAAACTGCTAAGAAGGTGTTTGGTGTATCCTAGTATAGTATATGGAAAATTCTGACCATAACTGTTTCTGTGGAAGTATGAAGATGTCTAGGAAGGCAGTGGACTTTTTTGACCAGATTGTTTGACACATCTTGGAAAATGTGACGATGCCTAAGGAATGGAGACGTGTACTGATACCAATGTTCAAAGTATAAAGAAGTATATTTTTCAAGTATAGAGAAGGTCAGAAGGAGCTGCAGAAGGATCTAAATAAATCATATGATAGGGTGCCAAGAGAGGAACTGTGGTACAGTATGAGTAAGTCAGGAGTGGCAGAGAAGTATGTGAGGGTGGTGCAGGACATATATGAGGACAGTGAGACAGTGGTGAGGTGGGCAGTGGCAGTAACAGATTAGTCCAAGGTGGGGGTATGATGTTTGAGTATGATGTTTGCAGACAGCTTTATGGTCAGTAGTGAGAGTAGGGAGCAGGTGGAAGAGGGCCTGGAGAGGTAGAGGTATGCTCTGGAGAGAAGAGGAATGGAAGTGAGAAGAAGCAAGACAGAATACAGAGGCAGTTGACGGTAGATGGGTTTAAATGCCTTGGGTCAATCAACAGACAGTGCATGAGAGAGGTGAAGAAGAGTGTGGGAAGGGTGGTGTGGGTGGAAACGAGTGTCAGGGGTGATTTGTGACAAAAGAATAGCAGCAAGGGTGAAAGTGAAGGTAAACAATGGTAATGAGACCTGCTATGATGTATGGTTTGGTGGCACTAACAAAAAGACAGGAGGCTGGGATGAAGATCAGATTTTCAATGAGTGAACAGACTGATTAGAAATGAGTTAATCAGAGTGAGAGCTCAGGTTGTGCATTTTGGAGACAAAGTTAGAGGCAAAGTTGAGATGGTTTAGACATGTGCAAAGGAGGGTAGTGGATATACTGGACAAAGGATGTTGAATATCGTTAGCCTCACAGGATAATGGCCTAAGTCATATTTTGGCCAAATTGAGATACCTGCCTAATAGTACTTTGCTAACACTGTAGATTCATTTAGATAGATCTCAATTTGGCCAAAATATGACTTAGGCCATTATGCTATGAGGCTAACAATTTGGAGCTAAGGAAGACCACAGAAGATTCATGGATGTAGTAGAGGAGGATGTTAGAGACAGGCAGAGATCGGGGTAGAAGGTCCACTATGGTGACCCCTAAAGGGAGCAGCCTAAAGAAGATTTAATTCCTTCTGTTTGCTGATTCAAACAGATTATGATTTCTGTATATTATCCCATATCAGAATGTGCGCTCATTGAGTAATAAATACCAGTGTGCCGATGTAACTAGTACAAATGAGTTTTATTAAACAATAGTGGTCATTTACAATACTACACCATAGGAAATAGGTCAAAGATCAGCTGTCTTAACATTTCATACTACTTCACTCATACAAAAAAAAAGCACACAAAGGACACACATTTACATTACCTTTCAATTTAAGGCAGTAAGATTTTGTTTCGCAACCCAGTGTCCTGTCAAGTTTTGATCTTTTGTTCATTGCGGATAACAAGTTAAAACACTTCATGACCTGAGGAGCTTTTCTCCTTTTTGTTATTGCTTTTTGTTGCAAGTCTCCCCAAATTTCTTGGAGATATCTGTGTGATTTTCAGAAAATTTGCTGAAGTGGTTTTCAAAGAAAATTATGTCATAACTGGAATAATCATACCATTTATTCCAATAAGGCTTACTTCAATTTAGCCAAACTAATTTAGTTATTTTCAAAAAAACTCACAGTATGGCTTTCTTGAATTCCAGCAACAAAATAACCTGTAGCTGATCTTTGTGATTTCATTTCACAGCACTCAAAGTACTCTTGATCTATCCAGCATACAAACCATATTTATTTAATCATCTACACAGCAGATAAATGTCAAAATTGTCATGCTTTACTCTGATAGGATCTCTGTAATGAACAGGTCTGGACATGCCATGCAGTTTGTCAGGTGATGCAAAACGAACATTTTCCTGATAAGGATGCAGCCTTTACAATGGTTTCCCACCACTGACCTGGACAGCAGGTGTGTGGGTTCAGGGTCTCCATTCAGATTTACTCCCCATTTCCTCTTTTTCATTGGAAAATGAGAATACAAAAAGAGTACAATAATTTGGTACAAGTTGCTTTACATTAGCACTAAACAAAGTTTCTAAACTTTACTTCAATAAGCACACAAAGTCTGTGGTCCCAGTGAATCTCTGCCTGGGATTCAGGCTAATTATTGTGTCCAGGGATGAAAGTGTGAGATGAGGGGGCTGGATTTGGGGTAAAGAGATCCCTGCAGATAGCCTGAATCCTCAGGCCTGTCCTCATTCAGTCTCTGCATGTTCTGCTGTGACAAACAAACTGCAGCACACCCACAGCCTTCACAATGCCAGCTGCTCTCGATCAAGGTTCATCTTTTGGAAGAAGGCCTTTCCAAACTCATAGCTGCTTATCATAACAGCACAGGCTGGGGCAACTTTGATCACCCTGGGCATGAAACCTTAGGAAAATAAACATGTTGTTATATTTATGCGAAGCAAACAAAAGTAAATTTTAGTTGGCATAAGATAGCATAAATGTGTACCCGCAAAAAGGCCCCTGTAGCCCAACTCAGCCCATATTTCCTTCATAATGTGCCAGGTGGATGAGGTTTTCTTTAAGGAAACTAGAAGGTACAAGAAGATGACGAGTAAGCAAATGTCACAATAGAACGGCCTACATCATGAACACATGTTATGCACAGACCTCCTGAAGTGTCCATCTCTCCCAGCTGGATCTGTCTCCGAGTTTTTACTACGTCAAAGGGCAGCGTCAGGATTGCAGCGATCTGAACATAATGACGGACATGAAGAGTCAGAAACTGGACTACATGTATGATGACTGAGTGCCACTTTAGTTCAGGGCCACACAGGAAAAGTTCATTTGTCTTCTAAACACTAAGAGTCATCCCAAAATGACTGCCGGGAATTCCTAAAGGGTGCATCAACTAGTTAGATGCATGCATGCCACCAGTGTTTCACAGGCAGTGAAGTTACTTTTTTTTTTTACATTTTGCTTTGCAGTGTTTCAGATTTTTTTGTGAAATTTCTGCACAGATCAGTCCATGAACGAAGCTGTGGAGAGTAAGAAAGCCTCTGCATGTCTATTTTACTTTGACTGAAATAGCTGTTTTTTTTGTGTTTTGTTTTTTTTAATATTAGTAAGGTGGTGGTTACATATCTTCACACCACCCATAATGGGAAAATGTAAAAGTTTAACATACAATGCAGTATTGCAGACATTAGTGTATCTTACACTGAATTCAACTGTGACTGAAAAACACAGTAGTTCCTTTTTTCATGCATTGCAGGCCATGCTGAGACTCTTAGATGTTATCTGCACCTGAATGATAATTATTTCTCAGAAGTTGAGTAATTATTGCTCAAGAAATATCACAGTTTGAATGTGTGACCAACTTCGGCCTGATTCTCTCAACCTATCCAAAGCACTCATCGCTCGGAATTTGGTGTCAGGAACTTTAATGTTATAAAGTCATTCTGTTAAATTAGTTATTGTAGCTTGCGAGTCAAATGAAACATTGTTTCCTTTAGCTGCACATTAGTTTTTATTTATTATCGCTTGATAATTTAAAAGCAGAAACTGATCCTGTTATTTTGTTATCAGGACAGGTATCAGGTATCCTGGCACTTAACATGCTTAACAGCCGTAACAAAGAGCAGGTGTGTGTTAACATAAGTGCTGAGTACTCACAGCTCCAGAGACAGCTCCTGCTGTGAAGCTGATGGAGAAGTTGGCCTGTGGAACTCCAGACTGTTCACAGAGCTGGGCCTTCACCATTTCATAGTTAAACCAGTACAAAGCTGCAAACACAGAGATTGGTCATTTGTTACTTTGAGTCAAACTACTGTCTTTTTCAGCTGCCCTTCTGTGGATTCTTCCATTTTACGGTACATTTACAGATTCTCTGAAATTAAACACTCGCAGCTCCCCAATTGCAAGCCCAAAAGGAACAACTCAGGCCTCTACAGATCAGCGACACACTGCACTGGAGATTTATGAAAGTCAATAGTTCTCTCCCAGTTACCAGGTCAAAGAGCAGCAAAAATGGATGTTTTTATTTCCTCCTTTTTGAAACTTAAATGAAGTGGAAATGTAAGCCTTAGGGTCAATAAACACACACACAAAATCTGATCTGCAACTCAAATTTGATGCAGCAAAAATGGAGCACAACAATGCTACACCCATTTTGGTACCAGCGGGCCTCTATAGGAGGAAGAAGATTTCCAAGGTGGAAATGATTAGAGGCCTTTATGGAAGACTCTTCTTGACTAAATCAAGGGTTTAAGGTAGGGGTGTGCGATATTGACAAAAAATAATATCTCGATATTTTCTGTAATTTTTTTGATAACGAAAATAAACGATATTTTGCATTATTTAAAAATGTGTTCGTACAAGAAGTGCAAGCTGGTAAAATATAAGACTTAAATCAGTGTTTTTGACACTTTAACTTATTTTATTTAACCTTTATTTAACCAGGAAAACCACACTGAGATTAAAATCTGTTTTTCAAGCATGTCCTGGGCATGACAAATGCAAATAGAAAAAAACTTCAGTGAGTTTTTCAAATGTAATCACACAATACAGAAGACTTGACAGAATGGGGGAAAAAAAAATTAAAAATATCAAAAAAGAGGGAAAAAAAAAGAGGCTGTCCAAGGGGATTCCCACTACATTATAGCAAAACAGAAACTACACTGATCAGCAACCAACTTTTTGCAAGACCACTTCAGCGTATTATCCGAGGCTCCCAACAGGTGAGCTCCGAGAACGTTGTTAGGATATGACGCAGCGATTGTAACATACCTACTTTAACTTAAAGGATATTAACATCCATCCATCATCTTCCTCTTTATCCTGCTGGTCAGAGTCACGGGGGGGGGGGGATAAGGTTTGCTGAGTGTGTTTTGCCAGATACCATAGCTGATTTAGGTTTGTCTTGGACAGCAGGATCCCGAAACTTTTCATATTCCTCATACTCGATGATAGAACAGGTTAGTTGTCAAGCTATCCGCTTTCTTACAAAGTTTACAAACTGCACATCACCTCCTCGCCTAGGAATTAAGGCGGTAGACTGCGAGGCTGGCGATGTCTGAATTTCTTCCTCATGGCGCAGTGTGTTCACTCATTTCCAGCTTTAGGTGTGTTGTTTAGGCAGCTATGCTAGCGCACAGTACGGGCACTCTCAACGCGCACGCGCAGCAGCCTATACTAAAGCATAAAGTAGTGAACGCGAGGAGCTGAGGGTTTTGATTGTTGTTTTTTCCTCATTAGCATACTCCATAACGTCACCTTGCACAGTGTCAACACGGCAATTATGATATTATCATAGACGATATATATTGCACACCCCTAGTTTAAGGATAAAAGCACTTCTCGCTCATCACATCCTTGAAGCAAATTTGTTATTTATGGCACTGAGGAGTAAAAATAAAGGCATGGCACTTCTCTCACAAACCTTTTCTTTTGTGATACAAGCCATGTGCAACACTCTGTACATAACACACAGTATGCAAAACCTCCATGGAGTTTGACTGAAATGGGTAATTTTATGGCATAGAAAATGACCTGAAGCTGTTCCTTCATTGTTCATCCATATGCTTGGATTTTTAACAGTATGATTAGGAGGATTCTAGAAGAGTTTCAAGGATGACAACACACCATGGAAAAGTCATGTTTTAATAAAAAGAAGACTGTTTAGAACATATGGAAGGTATTAAATAAAAGTATGAGTGAAATATGCAGCAGGAGTGGTTAGACAAGTTTTGGACACATTTTTTTCACCATAAGTTTAATCAACACGATGAGCTCTCACCTGAAAAGGGCACATCTCTGAGAACGGTGGGTCCCCAGCCCCTCCAGAGAGACAGCAGTCCATCCTGGGCCACAGCAGAGCGGATACATGTCTGCAGCTCGCTGTAGGACAGCTGACAGGACTGCATCTTGGTCCTGACCAGCTCCAGAGGGCTGATCACTGTCACAGCCCCCACTGCAACACAGACACACACGTTTCACTTAAAGAGGACTGTTAGCACAGCACAGATGGAACTTAAGTGTAGGAATTCTTTCATGCACTTACATCTGGCAAGACCCCCAGCAACCAGAGGGACGTGGCTCCCTTGAAGACCCACACCGAATCTCAAGAAGTCCCGGAGCTGGTCGTAGCAGGTGAAGTAAATGACAGTAGCAGGTACTGCCATAACCCTGTTAACATAAAAGAACAAAGGTTTCACACACAGAAGTGCTATATATTATGGGCCATATCAATGGAAAGTTTTCATATCAAATAATATGCAAATTTGTTACTAGAGTGAGGCTGATGTCTCAGACTTCAGATATATGCAGTACTATAATGAAGATCTGTGTTCTGGCTAGTTCTGCTGTGTTCGTTTTTTTCATTTCTTCTGCTTTCCCACACTGCCTCTCTCCTCATCCTCATTTATGCCATCATCACTCTGATTAGTCCAACCTCCAGGTTCTCCAAGCTGATCAGTGTCTGTTCCCTCTTCTGTAAAACTCACTGATACTTCATTCAGTGCAATCCTGTAAAAGCAGTAAAGCTTGCAGAGAAATCAAATGTAGGCAATTTCATTATCTTTTAGATTTTTTGAATATTTTGTAATGGCATGTTGATGAAATCTATGAGGATTTATTTTTGTATACTATAAAAAAAACTAGGCCTCTTGCTTTCATTTGTGATGATGGAAACAAACAGGAAGTACAGGCAGGGTGGCTGTATGACAGAACACAAAACTAAGCTCTAACCAGCTAAGAGCTGGATTGTTTTGTTGAGATTATGCGGCAATGTCCCTAACTGCAGGGTTGTTTGGAAAAAAAAAAAATAAATTGGTTCACCTCCCAGTCAAGACATTGCAGCAGTGGCTTACCCTTTAGAGCAGAACTAATTCTTAAAGATTTGAATGAGTCTAACTGTTGTTTTCTAGATTAAAAAAAAAGGCAACATCTAAGGAAATATTTAATCCTCTGAATGCTTCACTCTTTAATAATCCCTGGCTATTCTATAACTCAGGTCTGCTTACTTCAGTTCATCTATTTTACAAGTGTTTCTAGAGGTCACTCACAGAGTTGGTGGTAGCCCACTCCACAAAGACCGGAGTCCTTCATGGCGAGTGATTTTCACAAAAGCATCCTATGGCACAAACAAACAAACAAAAACAGACATCTTATTTCATTTTATAGGTAAACAGCAAAGGCAAAAGTAAAGCTGCTGATGCACAAATACTCACAAGAGTCCCGCTGAAATGTGTGGGCTTTTTGTACCAGCTGGTGCAACTGGTTCCATTCTGACAAACATAGATGTGATCCATCAGCCCATTACAATACAGGAAACACTTCCCTGTGAGGGAGAACACGAGGCAGTCAGAGGAAGAGAAAACAGCACTCAAATAATCAACTAATTAAACTAATTAACATGAAGCTGCAAGTGTTTCCTAAATTGAGTCACGCAAACCTTCACAAAGAAGAAAAAGGTCATTAATAATACAGGCATGGGCAATGACCATAGAGCCACTTGTTAGATAACATGAGGCCGTCCTTGCTGCTATTTACTCTGCTTGTTTATTTAGAGCTGATTACTGAGAAAACGTTCAAATAAAGTCTAAAAAGGGGCAGAAATCATGTGAATTTATTTGCAAAGGCAGCTTTCTATTTTCACTTCCAGTCGATATTTGCTATTAAAGCCCGAGGCCTGGTGCGCTAAGCTACATCCAACCGGACGTTAGTGACAGCGGGGTCAAATACTCACACTTGGAACGGCGTGAGACACCATCCCACGGAGCAGATAAAGACCCTGAAGCTACAGAGCACACACAGAGTGCAGGTTTAGTGGGGTTAGCGTTAAAAGCAATGCATCAAGGTAAAATGTGTTAAAAGTAAACTCCGTGTTCCACTACTTGTTCAATTTAAAACCGCAGGAAAAAACAAAACAAAAAATCCTACCTTGGTGGAATGGTGTCTGCTGAGCCTGCAGCCTGATCTTCACAACATCCAGTGGTGTGACTGTAAACACAAAAATGAATTCAGTTATCAGAACAACACAAGAGCCACACTGGCCAATCAGATGCCAGTGCTAATACACTGGTCTCAGCTCCAATTCTTTGGCTCTTTCTCACCAAACAGAGATGTGAGGAGGGCTCCAGTGCCAGAGGCCAGCATCTGCTGCACTGGAGAGATGGTAGCCACAGGGCTGCTGACACCCCGCTCGCCCATTCTGCCCACCTGTCAAAAGACCAAAAGAAACAGCATGTTACAGTGAGGAGTCAACCACATTAATACAATTTAAGCTTAAAACTTTATTTAAAATAAAAATTCTCTCTGGCCAGAAGAAATTTATTAGTAGCAGTTTAAAAATAATATCCATCCATACTAACACGCCTGTAAACTCATCACATTTCTCATTCACGTGTACTCGGCGTAGACTGGATGGACCACCAATTGGGCTGAACAGTTACTGATATTACAGGGGTAGGTATTATCAAACGCCAGAAAAAGCATAACAAAAAAGAAAGAGGCAGCCACACAAGACAGATGATGTTAGCTTTATATTTTAGCTTCATTTTCTGGACTGTTAAGCTTGAAATCAGGTCCAGACTAAAGTAAAAATCCCTCAGTTGCATTAACATTAGTGTTACCAAAAGTCTCAATTTCAGGGATCTTAAAAAGCTGAAGCAGGATTTTAGAACCAAAACTACAAAGTGAGGCTAGAGCTCATTACACTCACCTAAACTAAAATCTGTATTCTTGGTAGCAAAGATAAAAACTAGACTAAAAATGAGGAAAATACAACTGAACTCACAAAACCAACTAAAACAAAAAATAAAAACCTACAACAAGTGCCTTCACCTGTAGCCTTTGTTAATTTGGTCAAAACTGCAACACTGAGTTTACTGAGTCAATCCGGGATACAACTAATTTTCACTGTCAATACATCTTTATTTTCCTCAAATAATCCATTAGTTGTTTTGGCTATAAAAAAGGCTGAAAACTGATCCATATTAAAAATGTACTCAAACTGATCAATTATCAAAAACAGCTTGAGATTAATTTAATAGTTGACATCTAACCTGTTGTTGTTTTATTCCAGAATCAAAAGTGCTCTATTTAGACTGTAATACTTGAATCTTGAACTTCTTAGCTCTTACCCTACTGAGTACACTTAATCAGAAGGAAAAACATTGCATAAAATAAACTAGAACTAAAAGTCGAAAAGTTTACTAAGTAAACCCAAATGCAAAATTCAAAACTACAGTAACGCTTGTGTGTGAGGACATAACCTGACATAATACAATGGTACATTAACTAAGCTTCACAGAGCTGTTCCACTCCTCACTATCTCCTTGTTATGTAAAACTGTAAGGAAGGGGTGTCGGAGGATCAGTAACCATACACTGAGTTTGCAGATGGGTCAGTGCCCGGTTAGATGCTCATGCTCGTGAGCCTCCAAATTAGTGTCACTAAAACACAAACTTAGTTGCAAAAAAGAGCTTCATCGGGGAGGGTGAGTCTAGGTGGAGTTGTTAAAACATTTTGATAGCTTATCTGTAACACACATGCCTGCCCTTCTTGCCCACTCCTGAGGGAGTGCGTCGCAGGCATGCACAACTAAGTAGAAAATAGCATTAAAGAAAACCTGCATTGCATTGTGAAAACTTCCTTACTGTGTGGCTGACCTTTGCTTCCCTGGCTGGTCCTATTCCGGGAGTTTATTAGAGTTTAGACTGACAGGAATAGCCCTCATGGTTAGTCTACCCAATAAGCTTCTTTGCCTGGTGAAGTGTCCTTCCACTGAGTGCCCACAACAGACATGCAGCTCACCTCCTGTGTTTACATGAGAAGCTCTCTCCCTCTTTAATCTCAATTATATAACACTGCATGGAGAACTGTCACGTCTGAGTCCAGATAAATGTTTCACATATGCTGACAAGATGTTACATTAATGTTACAAACTGCAGATTAGATGCCTCACTGCAAAAACTCTGCAAAACACAACGGCTGCAGCATGACATCCAGTGCTGGTACACTGTGTTCTTTTCCTCATTTTGTTAGCTGACTTTATCTGTGACAACACTAAATAATCTAAAGCGCCGTTTGATAAGAGGAGGAACAGCTAGCTTCAATGATGATTGAATTTTATCACATTCACTGAAGAAACCCTCTCTGAAATGCGCTGTCAGCCACCTGCGTTTTCAGTGCACATTATCTGAGTAGCAGCGAGCTAGCTAGCTGTTTACAAGCGACGTTTCTCACCAACACGTTAGCTGTCAGCGTCGCTGGGAAACACAGGTGTCTTCACCCATGTCAGTTAAGAGCTACGCCAATCTGCCGTGCTTCGTCTTATTATTCGGGCGCTCCACAGCGGATAACCCGTAAACATCTTAATGGAGTCAGGCTAGCTCGTTTTAGAGATACAGAGTACAAAATGCGCACGTACAGCGACGTGATAATCATGAACGCGCAGCCATGGGCGTATCATAACCGCAGGAGGCCTGCGCGCATGGTTTGTAGATCAGGGGAACATGGATCCGCTTGGCTCCGCCCCCTGTCGTTTCCGTTGCTTTAGCCCCATCTGGTGGACCCGCACTGCGCTGCCGCCGATAGTGCGTCCGTTAGTCAGATGAAGCTTGCCCAATGAAGCATCTATTAATTATATATAAAAAAGGAACTTCATAGAAGAGACCAGTGGTGGCGCTACAAGGTGTTCAGTGAAATTAGGAACCACCTCTCCCTTCACTCTCTCTCTCTCTTTCTCTCGGGGTGTGTTCCAGACAATGCGGGCTATCACTTGTGTCACTTTGAGGCGAGACACTTCTGAAACACCTGCTCACAACAGCCCTTCTGTTTTGTTTTCTACAAAGGTAAGCGCAGCAAAAAAACTTCTGTTAGTCGTATTTGCTTCATGCATCAGTGATTTAGAAATAAGTTTTAACTTGTTGATCTACATTTTATAATCTCCATGCAAAATAAAGAGTCAAACTATCGCGTAACATTCAGAATTTACTATGAGAACTTAAGTTTAAAAAAAGAAAAGAAAGAAATTAAACGAAACTGAAAGTGAGTGGATTAATTTTAGGTGATGGATTGTGTTTCATTTGCTTATTCACTACAAAATAAAAACGAATAAAAGAAACATCTTAAAGAAAGCGGAAGATCGTGAGGAAGAAGGAAAGAAGAAGGAAAAAAAAACACCGTTTTTTTTCCCAGACAGTATTTGAGTTCAGTGTTGAGACCCAGTTCATCATTTTTATTGGACATTTTCTTGAACGCTGGGCGGATAGTCGAGATTAGTTTTTGCGGACAGCCGAGAGGAACAAAAGAGCTACACAACTGGCATGACTGTCGGAGTTACCTTTTAAACTCTTTCTGACCTGATATGATCACGAGTATGTGCAGCATTTAATATATAAATATAATTTATTGTGGTCACTAGAAGGGAGACTTTCTCCTGCGACAAGTTTCACTTTCCATTTGGGTGCTTCCCCCTTTCACCTTTCACCTGCAGATGCAGAAGTGGGTTGTGATCTGCTGGGCCGTCCTGGCTCTGGTTGGTGCTGATGTGTGTCCAGATGCAGGAAGATGTGAAGACGGTGAAACTTGCTGCAACAGCCCATCAAACGGCTACGGATGCTGCCGATATGAAAACGTAAGGCTAGGTGTGACTATGCCACCATGCATGGTGGAAATGGTGATCTTGAGTATTCACTTCCGAATAAGTAGTTGTTTTATTTAATGCAGCTGACCACTTTCCGCAATAATATGCAATTTTAGAGTGACAAAAATCCACACTGTATGAAAACACGTAGACTTGGGTTTATGTTCTGCACTTGAACATAATAAAAGTGACACCGATTTAGGAAAAATTTTCATCATCTATCAAACAGCATCATTTTGTTTTCTGTAATTGAAATCTATCAGCTTTGATAAAATAATATTTGTATGGACAATTTAGTTCACACCCACTAAATCCAGTTCTGTAGAGTAAAAACAGCTCAGCTTATTATCCATCAAGTATGTAAATGTATTAACGAGTAAATAGATGTATAGTGTTCATGTGTTTGCAGTAACTGGATCAAATTGTTTGTATATACATATTTTTTAAATAACTCCAAAATTGCAAAATTAAGGAATTACATCCTAACTTACAGGGCAAAGTTACAGCACACGTCAGCTTCAGTATGGGTAAATTGTCCCTTTGTCAGTAGTTAAATGCACATATGAGATAAACCTTCACTTGTCCTTTAAAATAAATATAATTAAGCAGTGATACTATTCATCCTCAGTAGTGTTTTACTACTTTTAAACACCAGATAAAAGCTAGTGCCACTTTCAGCCAGTGTGATAGCTGTTTCAAACTTTGTTAGTCAAAGTGTTTCTACTACTGCTGTCTCCTCAGGCCGAGTGCTGTGATGATCACGTCCACTGCTGTCCTGCGGGCACAGTCTGTAATACAGCCTCATCTGGCTGTATGAATGCCACTGTATCCATCCCCTGGGTGGAAAGAACTTCCGCCGATCAACCCACACTCTCCAAAGTAACATTAGTTGCTTTCTGTCATGAATACAGATTTAATAATTGGGGTGGATTAGCAGAAGTAATGCTGTCCCTTTCCCCCACCCTCTGATCGCTCAGTCCTTCAGGATGATCAAGACGTATATGGGGGAGGAAGATGACAACATCTGCCCCGATCTGTCACGATGCCCTGCTGAGTTCTCCTGTCTGAAGGGTTTGACGAGGTTTGGCTGCTGTCCTCTAGCTCAGGTAATCAAAACATTACAGATCAGACATGCTTCACATATTTTAGTTACACCACACAGAAAAACAAGCTGAGTGATCATGCAAAGCTTTTATTTTGGGTACATTCCTTTGAAGGAATCTTGAATCTGAGAAGGGCCTTTCCATATATTTATATACACACCAGTCAGCCACATCATTAAAACTACATCATCCTAATATTGTGCAACCAAAACATCTCTGATCTGAAGAGGCAGTCACTTGGGGTCTCTGAAGGATTCCTCTACTAGGAAGGGTGACTGGTACACAATAGAGTAACTTCCACTTCACCCAGTGCACATGTATCTCCTGCAGAGCTGTTCCTCACTAATAGGACTTAGAAGATGTTGGGTCTCATTTTGCATATTTTCTACCCCCGTAGTTATTGTCATCTTCACTTAAATGTGGTGCATTTCTCTCTGTATCCAAATTATCCAAGCTTCCACTTCCATTAAAAGATCCCTGTTTGTTACTGTACTTTGGACAAGGCTTCCCTACACATTTTAGATATGACATTTAAACATCTTTCAGTGTTGCTGCACATCTTGAATCACAACAATATAACAAAGGTTGGTGCTGATTTGGTAAAGCCTTATCTCTGCGATCCTAAAGGGTCATGCTAAATGAACACCAAGTTTTTTTTCCCCCTCCTTTCCACAAACTCTTACGAAGGAGTTTAAGGGACACATTGAGAAAAAAAAATGTGCATTTTGAGAATAAAGTCAAAATTTTGAGAAAAAAGTCAAAATACTATTTTGAGATTAAAGTCGTCACTTCAAGTTAAACAACTGCCACAGCTGCTATGCCCTCTAACAAAATGTCTTGGGTAGATGAAACAACTTGATCAGCTGTCTTATTGTGTCTTGTGATTCTGCATGTCCCCTCTGTACTGCACGAAGGTGCAACCATCGATATCCTTGCATCTGTCCATTGCCAGTTTGTGTGTTTTTTCCTTCTGAGCAAATGCAGCTTTCTGCACCATCTCTTTAAAGTCCTCATACTTATCACTACATCATATTTATGTAATAAAAGATTTCTAAAATAATTTCTTTGTTACTAAAACCGATTCTAAAGTATAGTTTCAATAACTCATAACACAAGACATTTTGAAGAGGGTACAGCAGGCGTGTTGTGGCAGTTTTTTGACTCCAAACGACAATTTTAATCTCCACATTTCAACTTTTTCGACTTATTATCAAAATGCACAATTTATTTATTTTTTCTCAATGTGGCCCTAATACTTCATCATAAACTCTAATTGTTGCAGTATTTTCATAAATGTAGCTGTATGAATTTCTCTAACTTGCCCCAGAGGCAAAACTAAAAAAATGCTGTTATGTTACTGGGTTACTGTAAGAAGATTTTTTTTTTCCATGTTTTTCCAGTTAAACAACATGTATTTCAGAAGACTTTTTCTTTATAATTTTAGATCATTTGTTTAAAAGGAAAGATTATTATTATATTAAATTATTATTATTAAATAAATAAATAAAGGGAAAGATCTGACTGAGACTGGCTCAGATCTACAAATCCTTTTGTTACGAATGACCAAAACGTAAACATTTTGGCCAACACCAAAGCAACATTTATTTATGTCTTATCTCACTTGTTTTAAATTTTCTTCTTGAACTTTAAGTTTGAACCCATATCTTTGTAAATGTCCAAATTTATAGCTAAAAGATTTTTCAAGTGATAAGCAGCAAATAAAGACTTAAACCATGTGATCGAGGCCATGAAGAAGACACCTCGCGCAGGAATAGTTTACTTCCTGTCTAAAGAGGATGTGTCTTTGATGCTTTGCATAGTTGCTTAAAGTGTTACACTTTACTGAGGACAGTCAGTGTGTTGGAATAGATTTTTGCTCTTATCAGAAGTTTAATGCACACTCACCTGCCACTTAATTAGGTACACGTTGCTAGCACAAGGTTGGATCTGCTTTTGCCTTCAGAACTGCTTTAATTCTTCATGGCATAAATTCAACAAGGTGCTGGAAACATCCCTCAGAGAGTCTGGTCCACATTGATACGGTAACATCACACAGTTGCTGCACATTTGTGATGTGAATCTCCAGTTCCACCACATCCCAAAGGAGCTGTGATAGTTCAGATCTGGTGGCCATTGAGAGCAGTGAACTCATTGTCATGTTCAAGAAAACCGTTTGAGATGATCTGAGCTTTGTGACATTGTGTGTTATCCTGATGAAAGCAGAAGATGGGTACACTGCAGTGATAAAGGGATGGACATGGTCAGTAGCAATACTGATGCAGGCTGTGATGTTTAAATGATGCTGAGTTGGTACTAAAGTGTGACAAGAAAATCACCAGCCTGAACCACTGACACAAGGCAGGATGGCAGTTGAAAAGGTGTACCTAATAAAGTGGCCTGAGACTGTAAAAGCTGTCTCTGTTTGCTTACTAAAAAAAGCAGTTGTCAGTTTGTTGCTCTGCAGTTAACAATGAACCCTTTTTTCCTCTTTGAAACTGTTCATGAATTCCTCACTGCTAACAGGGAATCTCCTGCCCTGATGGCAAACACTGCTGCCCCAAGGGCCATGACTGCAGCGCAGACAGCCGTGCCTGCATCAAAAAAGGTAAGATTCCCCCCACCTTAGTATTATACTTTAATCTTATTGCTATTCCTTTTCCTATTTTGAATTTTGATACTCCCGTGATGTCGTCACAGAGCTCATGAGCACGGTTCTGTGCAACGACGGTGTGTCCGAGTGTCCGGATGGTACCACCTGCTGTGAAACTACAGAAGGCAAATGGGCATGCTGTCCAATGCCAAAGGTACAGAATGTTATTCCATGCCATGAGTGAGATGAAATTATGGATTTGCATGTTTTCCCTTGACGTACAGTTATCGTTACTTTATGGTGTTTTATCCGTGTGACACTCATTTATTCTCTGAGCAGGCCGTGTGCTGCAATGACAAGATCCACTGCTGCCCTGAAGGCACCACATGTGATGTTGAACACTCCAAATGCATCCACCCGTCTACTAAGAAAGAGACGCCCATGTGGGCAAAGCTCCCTGCCAGACTGAGAGCAGAGTGGGAAAACCAGAAAGGTCAGTGAAGATGTATTTTTCTGTGAATGTTTATCTTACTTCCTTGTACGTTTCTTGTTAATTGTGTAAGTGTGTATGTGTTTATTTAGCCTGATATCTGTGTTTCAACTTTCAGAGGGTAAACAACTGGCTGCGGAGGCTGTCAATAATACAGGAACAGAAAACGTCCTCAAAGTCGCCACAGCCAATCCACTTCCTCCATCTGGTAAGGGAATAAATGTGTCATCTGTTGCTAAGGCAGCTGCAGCTCAGACCATCCTTATGCAGAAAATAATGTGGAACAATGACACACATGAAAAAGCACCTGATTTATCACAAGACACGTAAAGAAACCACAGACCTGTGTTTTCATGCATGACAAGGGTTAAAATTAGTTTTAGGGCTCAGGTTTAAGAAGTTTTTGATGAGTTTTGATTTAGTCACACTGATTCTGACTTAATGCAGGTGTGCCAGTGTATGCATGACTAATGTTCATATAAATCTCTCTCTTTTTTTTTTTTACAATATTTCCTGTTGCAACAAGATGAAACTGGTGCTGATGGGCAGGCTTGTCCAAGCTAAAATTAAATATCACAACAACCGGCCTGCATGCAATGTGTTTGATTTAGTAGGTTTTTTTTTTTTCATTACCAAGACTGCTAAATACTACAACATGTTTCAAATGCTTGTTCTAAAACATCAGTGTAGCTCATGAAAAATATGTGTCAAAATATTACAGGGCTGGCAATCTAGTTTGTACAGATACCTGTTAATCAGAGCTAAATAACATGCAAATAGAAATACTAGAATTTTACACATCTTGGATGTGATGTTAGTGCAATTAACCAGGCAGAAAGCCATATTATTATTAGTTAAATATTTGTGTTTATAAAAAAAAAAAAAACACTTCAAAGAGCACCAACACTACAAGTATGGTTGAAAGGTCCAGACCTGTGAGTTGATTTAGCAAAGGTGAAGCATAAGTGAGCCTCACCTGCACTGACCAGTCACTCACATCAGCCACTTGAACTCAGTTCAAGTTAGGGTATGGCTGAGTAAATAAATACATACAAGCATAAATAACCCACGGTTGTTATGAAGGGCTAACGCAACTATGGAGACAAAAAACACTTTTTCTACCAGCCTCTAGACATGTTTATTCCTGCTGCTGAGTGGAGCATTTAAACATGGGCGTCTATGGGACTGACTTTCTCTATGAGTCAGCCCCAAGATGCCACCAGAGGAAACAGTATTAATGTTCCAGTTTAAAATTGAGAAACTATGTGACACATCAGGTTACTACCACTCAGCCTCAATGCTTTGTTTTCATGGTGTTGCAACAGAAATCATCACAGTAAAATATCTATCAGGGTTTGAACCTGTATGTGGAGTTAATGTACAGCCCACCACGCAGTGCCGAGGCAGATTCAGAAGCCAGAAATACTTCATATGTCATCCATCAGCTAAGCAGTTTTCACATCTTTAAATAAGACTTGAAGTTCTCCTTAATGCATCATAAAAGTGATAGCTTTCTGTTGCTGTGTTCAGAACCAAGCAGCAAACCTCCAAAGATGAAAAAAAAAAAAAATCAACCCAATGTGAGAAGTGCTAAAAACAAAACCAGCTCTTCATTCAGACTTACTCTGTGTTTTGTGCAGCGAGCACAGCAGGACACATTTCTCTGATGAACTTTAACTAAATCATATTGCATCCTCTTGAAACTAACCACCTCTCACTTGGTCAGTGTGAGCACACGAGTGTGTTCTCTGGGTTGCATATTTGGTTTCATTTAGTTTTTTGGCCTTTTTTGTCAGTTCAGATAGACAGGAAAGCGGGAAGGAGAAACAGGGGAAGACCCGTGGCAATCGGCCAGGACTCAAACCTGCACCAGCCGCACAGCCAAGCAGCGTACATGGTCGCCTGCTCACGCCCTGAGCTATCCTGGCGCCCTGGTTTCATTTAGTTTTATTGATCACCATCAATCATCTTGTCCCAACACAACTGTCTGTCTGGCACTCATTTTGACAGTTACCCCACGTGTTTTAAAGCAGGCTTCTTAAGACCACAACAGGTATTCAGTTCAATTGAGTTTTAAATTTTATTTATATAGTGCCAATTCACAACAACAGTTGCCTCAAGGTCGAGACCCTGCAATGTTAGAAAGAAAACTCCAACAATCAAGTGATCCCTGTGAGCAGCACTTGGCGACAGTGGGAAGGAAGAATTCCCTATTAACAGGATAGTATATCTGGCAGAGCCAGGCTCAGGGAGGGGCAGCATCTGCAGACAGGGAGTGAAAAGATTGGAGCAGAGAAGCCTGAAACTATAGCTGTATAACTAAGGGATGGCTAGGGTTAACTGATCCATCCCTAAGTGTAAGCTTGATTAAAGGAAAGTTTTAACAGTAAAGGGAGTGTCCATCCCCTAAATCCAAACTTGGACTTGCACTACTAGTGTTCACAAATTGCACATGGTACATTTCATTAATTATAACATGGAACTATAACTCTCATGAAGTCCAAATTTTGCAAAATTTCATGTATAATAATCGCTGGTGGGTTTTGATCATTGTCATTAGTTAAACATGCAACAGTAATTTCAAGTAGCTCATGACAATAGATATTACCTCTGGTCAGTCAAAATGTTCTCACAATGAGGGCAGTGATGAAAGATGAGTGGATTTATTTTGCCTAAATGTCTGTTGGTGTTTTTGTCCAGGCAACGATGTTCCTTGCAGTGATACAGTAGCCTGTCCTGATGGCACCACCTGCTGTAAAACCCAAGAAGGTGGCTGGGCTTGCTGTCCTCTGCCAGAGGTACAGTATTACCATCTATCCATCCATTTTCATAACTGCTTGCCCATTTCATGGTTGGAGGGGAGGGCAGAGCTTATTTCAAAATTTCTATCTAAAGTTTCAAATGTTTCTAGTAATTGACAGTTTTCTGATTGTCCTGGCATTTTGTTTCCAGGCTGTGTGTTGTGAGGACTTCATACACTGTTGTCCAAAAGGGAAGACATGTAACCTGGCTGCTCAAAGCTGTGATGATGGCCTGCTCTCAGTGCCCTGGGTCAAGAAGGTCCCTGCAATCATAAAGCAGAAGCTCCAAGTGAAGGATGTTCCTTGCAATGATACAGTAGCCTGTCCTGATGGCACCACCTGCTGTAAAACCCAAGAAGGTGGCTGGGCCTGTTGTCTTCTGCCAGAGGTACAGTATTACCATCTATCCATCCATTTTCATAACTGCTTGTCCATTTCAGGGTTGGAGGGAAGGGTGGAGCTAACACATACCAATAGGGCTGCAAGGATTCCTTTAATAATTCGATTATAAAAATCCTCAACACAAATTTGTTGCTTCGATGGTTCATTTAATCTCTGCAGCACTAAGGTGTCCCTGTGTAAGCAGAGCGTTTCACCCACATTAGCAGCATTAAAGTTCTCCATCGCTGCGATGGATTTCTGTCATTTGGAAAAAAGGACTCTTATAACAGAGTGGATCATCGCTGACACGTTTTTCCATGCCTCAACTGCTCTCTACACTCGTGCGCGTGTTTGTGTGTATTGTGCTCTCTGTGCTGGGATTTCCAGCTGTGGACAGCAGAACAGATCGCTATCACCACAGTTTGCATTGGGATGCCACCATTAGCACTAGCAATCATTTGGTAATGGCGGAAAACCCTGTTCAGTACCAAGGGGATCTGTCAAAATATTTGTATACTTTAATCCCTGATTAGTGACTAAAAATAGACCTGCACTAGAAACATATGTAGGAGGGTGTGTGTGAATACAAAGCATTACAACATTAAGTACATGCAGCTCCCAGTTCTTTTTCTTGTGGTATTAATAGTTGACAAACCAGCTTAGAGCTGCATTATTGCCACTCACTGGACTGGAGTGTGGATCAGGATTCGGACAAAGAAAGAGAAAAAAACCCAACTAGATTCTTTCAATTAAACCAGTTTTCCTCACAAATTTCATCAACTGACCATAAACTTGCAACAGAGGCTTTTTAAGAAGGTCCTCCAATGTGAAATTAATCTTCAGCTGTTTAAACGTTTCCATCAGTTCCTTTCTGTCCCAGTCATAGGCCCAGCACACTAACAATACATGCTGAACTGATTCAGGTTCACTGCAGTGCATACATTGTCCGTTTGGGTGCTTGCCTATCAATTGCAGTGTTATTAAGACCTGTGTGACCTAACTTCAGACGGGTGATTATTATCTCTTATTTCTGGTTCCTACACACTCTCTTCCCATGACCAACATGTCTTTGAATGTTATAAAGATGCCTTCCTGTTTTGCTAATGTCCCAGTGCTCCTGCCAAAATCTTTGGATTTGACTATTAATAATGCTCTCAATTTCAGCTTTGCTAAACAGTATCTGTAAATCAGCTGATTGCAGTTTCAGTGACTGTTTTGCCAGTATACCCACATCCTCATTACCTTCCACACCCACATGTTCTGGAACCCAAAGAAACCCAACCTTTACACCCCTATTACACAGTCTTTGCAAATTATAATATATTTCATATATAATATCTAATCTGCACAAATTCCCAGATGTATGCGGCCCCCAATTTTTCAACAAAAACACTAATAACACAACAGTAGTAGTTGTTTTATGTGCAGTCTGTCTGCATATGCGCGGCAAGCTCAAAGAGGCGGAGCCGTTATCGAGACACACACAGGTGGAGTGAATAGAAATGTTTTTCTAGCGTCTAAAGCAGCAGAGTTTTTTCCTGTAACCACCATTAAAACCTTTACTGGGCAACAGCTGGAGGTCCTTCATCAACCATCTGATCAGCAAGTGTCAACGTGAAGGAAAGAGAACTTTGTAGCTGCTTCATCCACCGCTGTTTGTGTCACACAGTGAAAAATCTGCGATTAAGCTATGGAAGTTATAATATGCAGATGAACTGTTAATACAAATGTATTTCTTATCTGATTACTTGAGTAATCAATGGAATAATCCATAGAATACTCGATTACTAAAATAATCGATAGTTGCCGCCCTACATACTACACAAACTCATGTGCCATTTATTTCAAAGTTTCTATCTAAAGTTTCAGATGTTTCTAGTACATTGACAGTTTTCTGATTGTCCTGGCATTTTGTTTCCAGGCTGTGTGTTGTGAGGACTTCATACACTGTTGTCCAAAAGGGAAGAAATGTAACCTGGCTGCTCAAAGCTGTGATGATGGCCTGCTCTCAGTGCCCTGGGTCAAGAAGGTCCCTGCAATCATAAAGCAGAAGGTCCAAGTGAAGGATGTTCCTTGCAGTGATACAGTAGCCTGTCCTGATGGCACCACCTGCTGTAAAACCCAAGAAGGTGGCTGGGCTTGCTGTCCTCTGCCAGAGGTACAGTATTACCATCTATCCATTCATTTTCATAACTGCTTGCCCATTTCATGGTTGGAGGGGAGGGCAGAGCTTATTTCAAAATTTCTATCTAAAGTTTCAGATGTTTCTAGTACATTGACAGTTTTCTGATTGTCCTGGCATTTTGTTTCCAGGCTGTGTGTTGTGAGGACTTCATACACTGTTGTCCAAAAGGGAAGAAATGTAATGTGGCTGCTCAAAGCTGTGATGATGGCCTGCTCTCAGTGCCCTGGGTCAAGAAGGTCCCTGCAATCATAAAGCAGAAGGTCCAAGTGAAGGATGTTCCTTGCAATGATACAGTAGCCTGTCCTGATGGCACCACCTGCTGTAAAAACAAAGAAGGTGCCTGGGCCTGCTGTCCTCTGCCAGAGGTTAGCACTGAACTAAAATCAGTTTTTACACATTTTGCAAAAGTACCTTATTAATACACACCAAATGCTAAATTTACTCTAAAACATGCATCTTGTACAACAACTAGAGACCACTGAGTATCATATTAATAAGAACAAAGCTGACTTTCAGTGACAAAGTTATAATGCATGCCTATGCATTTTATTTGTCACATACATATACATTACATATTTTGCTTAGCTAAGTTACAGCTAGCTAGCTAATGTTTCCCATATTAGCTTTGCTTTAGACCACTATGGTGGCACAGTGGTTTAGCACTGTTGTCTCACAACAAGGTTTCTGGTTTGAACTTTGGCTGGTGTGTAGTCCCTGTGCCTGAGTAGGAATCCTCCCTGTGCCCACTGGCTTCCTCCCACAGTCCAAAGACATGCACATTAGGATCATTGATGATTCCAAATTGTAGGTGTGATGTAGATGAAGTGCATAGGAAAAAAAAGTGCTGTATGAGTGTATGCTTAAAAATTTGACTTGTAACTATAAAGCATTGTAGATGGTCAGTATTACTGGGGAACTTCTGTTTGTACTTGAACTTGTCTGCATGCATGCAGCTGCCCCTTCACATGTCTGTGACTGATTGAACTTCTATCCTTTTGAATAAAAGGCGGTCTGCTGCAACGATCACGAACACTGCTGTCCAAGTGGCACCACCTGTGACCCGGCCTCCCTCTCCTGCCTGAGCCCATCAGCCTCAACGCCTATGCAACAGAAGGTGCCTGCATTTACTACTGCAGCACCAACTACAGCGGAGCCTACAACAAAGAGCCCAGTAACAAGCTCTAACCAGGAGGAAGAAGAGAACAAAGAGGAGGACGCAGAGGAAGAGGAGAGTAAAGAAGAAGAAGAGGGCATGATTAAATGTGATGCCCACACCAGCTGCCCTCAGTCAACCACCTGCTGCTACATGGCTGTGTTTAAAAAGTGGGGATGCTGCCCACTGCCTGAGGTGAGCTTTGCTACATCACAGCATCACTGACCTCCAATGACTCTTCTATCAGTTATTCATCAGTAACAAGATTTATCTCCTCCCAGTGGCATATTTGTCTTAACACCTTAATTTTATAAAGATAGGAGGTACAAAAAGCTCTACACACACACACACACACACAAAAATTCTGTCATCAATGAAATCTGCAATTTTACACTCTATCAAAGCCATCGTCACAGGAATGATTAATGTCTGTGCAATAACCACATCTTTGCAGTTACACTGTGGTTATTGTGCAAACCTCTGCGTGCATAGACTAAATATTTATGTGGTAGTTTTTCAGCTCAAGTTCTAATTATAAACAAATTACAGTGTTTCGGTTGCTCAAATGTTAAAGTTCAAAAAGCACCGTAAAGTAAAATAAAACAAAATAACCTATAACTACACTGAGTCTATGACGTACTGCTTTTAAACAGTAAGACGAAATTGTCAGTTATTACACACCTTAGGCTATTTGTATGTACAGAGCAGATAAAAACACAACAATGGTGCAATTAAAAGATGAAGAAAAACCCAGTCAGAGAAAATATGGTAAGTGTGGATCATAAAAAAGTCAAGCTCTTCAAAGCACTTCAAAACATCCTGAAGAAGAGGCAAGAGATGCTGAAAGAGGATTAGGTAGTTTGTTTTAGACGTGAGGCGAGGTGGGGGATCACACAGATGAGTGAGCAGTTATGAGGCCATCTGAGGTTTCTCACTTCTCAAGCTGCTTTCAAAGCTGCCAGTTAAGGAAAACTGGCCACCCACGCTGCAGTCACGATTGAATGTCACCTCAAAAAGCACAATTAGAAATTATTTTTAGCCCTAATTTGCATGATGATGTCCTGTTTTTTACACATCTGTTCTGCACTGGGGACTTTACCAACTACAGGCCACAGTCACACTTTCCTCTGGTTGCCACTCTGAATTTATAGTAGTCATCTATTAATTTACTTGTAAAATAGAATTGCAGCATCTTTGTTCTATGCTGTCTGTAACCTTTTATTGTCAATAAAAGAAGAAGTGAAAAAGCAGAAGTGATGATGTGAAAGTCAGCACTCATTCTTTCACTTCTCCCCAGGCGGTGTGCTGTGCTGATGGGAGCCACTGTTGTCCCCAACAGTATAAGTGTGATGAGAGTCGCACCTCGTGTACAAAAGGAGAAGTTGTGATTCCATGGTACACCAAGATTCCAGCCACCACCAATATCCAGGCTGAGCCCACGTCTGTGCAGTGTGACAGCGCAAACCTGTGTCCCGAACAAACCACCTGCTGCCGGCTGTTCACGGGCGAGTGGGGCTGCTGCCCACTGAAAAATGTGAGAGGAAGAAAATATCATATACTCTGGCAGTAGTAGGGTTTGCCTGTGTAAAAAGGGGAGTATAATTCACGTTAACTTTGTGCCTGCAGGCTGTTTGCTGTCCAGATAAGGAGCACTGCTGCCCGCAGGGCTACACCTGTGACATCCTGTCCAGGTCCTGCCAGAAGCTCATCATGATGCAGCTGGAGAGAGTCCCACTGACACCGGTGTATCTCCCTGAGCCCCAACCCCAGCTCAGTCCATTAAAGCACAATAACAAGTGTGATGACCAGACCAGTTGCGCAGATGACGAAACCTGCTGCAGGACTTCGGCCACTTCCTGGGGCTGCTGTCCATCTCCTAACGTATGATATACAGTGATGACTTCTGTTTCCTTCCTCCTGCGTTATTTTAACTGGCAGGCAGAGCTGAGGACAGTCAGGAAGCTGATTTAAATAGATTTATGTCATCAAGGATGCCAAAGTTGCTTTATATGCTTAGTTCAGAAAAGGGAGGCTAGACCTGCGGACCGTTTCCAGCTGTAGAATTGCTCAGAATTTGTTAGTTTAAAATTTGGTAATGACACTTCTGTACTTTTAAACTAAAAGGCAATTCTTCACTTGCGTTGCAGCATGTTTTAGTAATACCTTTAAAAGGATCACAGCATCTGAATTGTCAGGTTTCTTGAAAAAAAGGGGAGTTTGTAGTGGTTAACTAAAGCACCCAGTTGTTTCTTCCACCTCGAGTGTTACAGGCCTTCCTCCCTCTGTCCTCCTTGCAGGCGGTGTGCTGCAGCGACATGAAGCACTGCTGCCCGACCGGGTACACCTGCACCGATGAAGGCTCCTGCATCCAGAACTCCAGGCTTTACTGGCCCAACTGGCACGTGTTCCTCGCCAACAAAAGGAGAGCTCTAATTGTGTGAAAACATCACCTCTAAACTATTCATAGTTGGTTTTTTTTGCATGCAATGCACTAATGGGGAAGGGATTTTCTGTTAATTTTTAAAATGCTTTGTTCTTTGATGACACTTTGAAAGCGATTTGCACTTCAGTTCTTCAATTTTGGAGTTGAAAGTTTCTGTCTGAATGCACCCAGTTATATAGATGACCATGTGGGTAACTTATTTTAAGAGTGGCCATTGTTGTTCCAAAGACACTCAGTTTAATACTTATAATGCTACTCCATTCACAAAGTAAGACAACTGAAACACTCCAATGTGAAAGGATGATATTCGCTGTAAGTCGTCTGTTTCTCTAAGATCTGCTGCATCTGCCTTCTGTTGAAAGGTTCACTTCTTTGTCAAAAATCAGTCACAGATTAATTCAGTATCTTTTATCATTTTGAACATGACAAACATGGACTGTGGTTTTGTTTCACCACATGGTGAACAAACAGTAAATGTTTACACTCATTCTTTGTAATCATTTAATGATTTTGTGGTCTGATCACTCATTAATTTTTATGGTTTTGTGCATTGGATTAATAATCTGTCCTAATGAGGAAAAAATTAAGAAATTCTTGCTTGGGTCAGCTTAAACTGTCAGAGTTACATTTTCCATTAAATCAATAAACGAAGTGAAGTAGTGAAAGTTGTCCAGTTACTCATTGTGGTTTATTGGGAAGGTTTCTGCCAAAAACAAATACAGTTTATGCAGGCTGTTATAGTTCTAAATTAATGTGTCACAATATAAAGATATACCTATATCTATATTGTTCTTTTCTATGAATATAAATAAATGTGCTTTTTGTCACATTAAAAGAAGGCAGTGTAAATGGTATAAAGAAGGAAGTGCACTAAAATTTAAACGTGAATGATGATCTGGCCTGTTTTTCCTTATCCTTCCGGAATCGAATTTTTTTTCTTCACCAGGTTTTTTATTTAATTATTTTTATTACAGACCAGTTTATGATATGGGCTCATGCCGCCCCCTGTCTGAGAGCAGTGAGAATTACAGCAGAAATAGAACTAGACACATTTCTAAATAAAAGTTTGACCTAGAGGAAATATTTTTCTTAAATATAAAACAAATCCAATTTATTAAAAGTTACAGCAGCACAGCAACAGGAATAATAATAATAATAATAATAATAATAATAATAATAATAATAATAAACGATATTAAATGGAAAATATTAAAATGCTCAACAAATGATAAAATCTGTAAAATTATTTGTTAAATGAGTCCAAAGCTTAAATTTGAACTCTGGGAACAATGATGTGTTTTATATGTGTGAAAACAGACTGTGATCTAAAGCTGGAGAAACTGGTGAGATCAGGCTTTTACCAACTCAGGCTCCTTTCTGAGGTCAAGCCCTTCTTATCTTTTAGTAATTTTGAAAGAGTTATACACGCTTTTATTTATACTAGACTTGACTACTGTAACGCCCTGTACATGTACGTTGGTATAAACCAGTCCTCTCTTTCACGCCTTCAATTGGTCTAGAATGCAGCCGCTCCCCTTCTTACTAAAACTCTGCACATCTCCCCTGTGCCGGCCTCCCTTCACTGGCTTCCGGTACGTTTTAGGATTGATTTTAAGATCTTATTGGGTTTTTTTTAATCTCTAAATGGGCTGGCCCCATCATATCTCACCGAACTCCTAACCCCTTATGTTCCCTCTAGGTCACTGAGATCTGCAGACCAGCTACTTCTCAGTATTCCTAAAACTAGGCTTAAGAACAGGGGGGACAGAGCTTTCTCAGCCATAGCCCCTAAACTATGCGCTGTTTCGTTGTTTTTTATATTTTAGATGTGTGTGTGTGTGTGTGTGGGTGTGTGTGTGTGTGTGTGTGTGTGTGTGTGTGTGTGTGTGTGTGTGTGTGTGTGTGTGTGTGTGTTTGGTGTATTTATTTTATTTTTCCTATGTACAGCACTTTGGTTAACTCTGTTATTTTAAATGTGCTTTATAAATACATTTTGAATTTGGATTTGGATATTTATTGAAGTATTTTAACAGTACTCCATTTATGCTCGCTCCTTGTCTGTAGTGCTAGATGCTGAAGTAACCTACCACGAACGCACCTTTGCACCTTGAACGCAACACGGGGATGAGCTGTAAATGTAAGCCGACCATGGGGTGACATAACTATCCAGGTATCTCTATGCCATCACTGGGAGTAACATCAGGCTGCAGCACACGGAAAATGACCACACTCCATAATAATATGCATAAACCTGCCGATCAGATTTAATTACGCATTAATGGAAGGGTTCCGGTGTTGTGCGAAAAAGTGATTTCTGATGTTTCTGTGTGTTTTCTATATGTAATACTTTTGTTTATAGTGATAAATAGACTGCAGTCAGCAGGATTTATGAAAGGGTTATATGTAAAATAAAGAAATTATCTGTTTTTAACCCCTGAACATATGTGAAGTCAATTATTTATAAGCGCATTTAACAACGGTTGACCAGCTAAAACAGGTGTAACCTGTACAGCTAAAAGAATCAAACAACAGGAGCAATAAAACAACACAATACAGAAAACAGACAGATAATGAAGAAATTTAATATAATATAAATGTAATTTACATGCTGTAAACCTGTTTCACTGTGATATCTTCCCCTGTTTTGTTATGTGAATCAAACTAAAAAGCTTTATTCATAAAAAAATGGTAAACAAAAGAGCTAATTAAAGATTTTTTTAAAATGCCCAAGATAGCAGGCTAATAACAGACAGGCCATGCATTCAGACTACAATCTAAAGTTTTAGATTTTAAGAACCACATTTGCATTTCATCTACAGATAAGAACCATTTACCCAGTAAAAAACAAGCAAACGTTTTGTGAGTGTGTGTTTATCAGATTGACTTTTTTTTCTATACATGCAGTTTTTTTTATTTCCATCTGACCAGTGAAATTTTAGGTAATTCCTCAAAATAACTGCACAAATAAGGGCCTAGACTCCTTTCAAGAGTGGCTGCCCATTAGAAGAACTTTTTAGAGTTTAGAAACAAGTATTTGCTGAAAATAGTTCAGCCCTATCTAGTAGTAATTTTAAATAATGATTGCTCTTTTGATTCAGTGCATTAAATATAAACCAATCTCATAAATTTGCCAATTGTTGTTATAAATTTGCCATTTTTTATTTTGCTTTTTTTTCCTCATAAATGTGCAGTGGTTGTTTTAGTAAATTTGCCGATATTGTGCTTCTTTTTTCATAAATTTACTTCTAAATTTTTTACCTAGGAATTATCAGCCGAATTCCCAACCGCTCCTTGTTCAGCTGTTTTTTTGTTTGTTTGTTTTGCTTTTAATTAATCAATTAATTTTGTGTTTGTTTAGTGGAGCAGTAACCTCCAGTGACTCGGACACTTTTATTTAAGTTTTTATTTTGAAGACCTACGTGCCCCGTTTCCGGTATTTATAGACATAGGCTTACTTGACGTGCTTACGTTTTGACGTATGAATCATCCTTCCTCCTAAGATGGCGTTGCACCTGTTTCTCCTGAGGGGATTCTTGGTGATTTCTGCGCAGCATTAGAAAATAAACCATCTGCCAAAAAGCGATATTAAAGCGGTGACGGTTCAGAATCAGCGGAAGTGAGGTCGGCCTTTAAAATGTCCACAGAGGAGCTGTCAGCCTCGGATAGCGAGGCTGTGCTAGCTGGAGCTGGGGAGCGGTGGGCTCCGGTGGGCGCTGTGGCCAGCCCCGAGGATGAGAGCGGCAGCGGTAACGGCGCTCAGTCGAGGCAGAGATGCTCGACGCCGGCCAGTGAGGAGGAAATGGCCGGTCGGCTGAGGAGGCTCGAAGAGGAGCAGGACTTGTTGAACTCCTCTCTCCTCGCCCTCACCTCTCACTTCGCTCAGGTACAGTTTAGACTGAAGCAGATAGTTCACGCACAGAGCGAGGAGAAGGAGAGGATGCTGGCAGACCTGGAGGAGTTCGCCTTCAGGGGATGCCCGCATGTGGTGGGCTGCAGGGCTCAGGACGCCAAGCAGCTGGAGAACTCGGTGAGGACTCTCACACACACGCTGTGTATGCAGATGAAAAGCGTCAGTCTTTCTTTGCATGATAATAATACGCGATTCTTCTTCTTATTACCCATATTAGTAGGACTGTTGTGTATTATAGGTATTCTATACCAAACAGCTGATAGGTGTTAAGGCATTAAAGTTGCTATTTTTGAGGCAATAATAATATTTTTGAGACCAGTGTGCATTCCTCTACTAATTGGTTTCTTTTTCCAGCCTCTTAATTAAGATAATTACCACTTTTTCCTCTGCCTCATCTGATGGGTAACTACTGACCGAACTATTTATCTATCCTGCACGCACAAATTTATTCTATAGCAGCCAGTTATTCAAATTATTCATAAAATCTGTGGCTGTGAGGCTTCTGATTAAAGTGTCCTTATTGCATCAGAGGACTGGCTGCTGCACCCACCTGTGCTTTGTTCTTGCAGACCTCTTATCTCTAGTGGAAAAAAATGTCGCCTTTTTTGTCACAGCCGTGTGAGTCACAGCAGTGCCGGATCAATAAAAATGCCTCAAGCTTATCTCAATCTGTTTAATAAAGGCTTCTGTGTGCATAGTGATATTGAAGCAACCTGCTTTGTTCCTGCCTTTGTTTGCTCCTCTATGGGTCTTTAGCTACAGCCTCGTGTCCTCATTAGCTGTTGTGTGTGACAATAGATTGTCATGTGTTTGACCTAAAAGTCTTTGTCTCTCCTATTACATGCGTTACTTTCAGGGCAATCTGGTGAGTATGAAACGATATCCGATGTCTTGTTTACCTAAGTTTCTCTTAACAAGGTTGGCATATATACAAATAACCCATGAACCAGAGGCTCTGTCACACCTGAGCTTGGAGATCCACAGAAAAAGCCACTCTGATCTTTCTTTAGAGCAACCTGCAAATCTTGTTGCACTTTTACTTTCTCTAGATAGATCTTGTTGACCAGCTGCTTTCCTTTCAGTCGCCTGTCGAAGGTGACAGTTGATGACAGAATATTGTGTTAATGTGGCCAAAATTCAGATTATTTCTGCTGAAAGTCTGCTTTAGATACCTCAGGTTTTTACAGTAAAACTCTGCATCGTGGCACATAAGATACATAACCTGGTTATTTTGAACTGTCAATCATGCAAAGCTACTTTATTAGAGTCCAAGAATAAGAATCTGTAGCTTCAACTGAGCAGAATAGAGACACTTTAATACACCTTAACTACAAAATGCCATTTAATATTTTTTCAAAAATCTGTGATTCCGTCACATTATAAAACATCCACACTGGTCTCTTTGTTACATACTGTTTCAGTGTTTTTCTACTCATCCTGTCAGCCCTTCTTAGAGTCATTGTTTGTATTTTTCTCCTGTCAGAGTGAGAGGGAGAAGAGGGAACGTCTGGAAGCACAGAGAGAAAAACAGAAGGATCTCATTTTCCAGCTGAAGACACAGCTGGATGATCTTGAGCGCTTCGCCTACCAGGAGGGAAGCTATGACTCGCTGCCGCAGTCTGTCGTCATGGAGAGACAGAAGGTGGGTTTGTGTTAGAAATCCTGTTTCTTTTAATCTTTACAACTACTCAAGTGCAAATATAATCTTCAAGCTTTTCTATCATCTGAAGTAGCATCAGTTGTTTTCATAAACATCACGCTGTGCTGAGCATACACTAGGATGTTTATTTCAGATCAGGTGGAACAAGTCACATATCTGACCTCAGTGTGCCTCAGGCTTTTTTTTTTTTTAGGACATTTTTGTTTCTCTCTTTTTAATCTATTAATATTTGTCTTTTTAAAAGTCTATATTGGCAGCTTTCCTCACAAGAAGTTATCCTGGTAAGACAAAACTGTACAAGTAGTTATATTTATAGCCATGTTATTTTTGTGCAGCTTCCTTGTTTGCATACATAAAGGTTATTTATCAAAGTTAGTGAGATCCTGAGAGGTGAGGAAAGTTAAGCCTAAAACCAGAGATTTCACTGTCAGGAAGGGTTGCCTTTTATCTGCTGAAGATCTCTGTTGGATAACCTGCGCAAGATAAGGTTATGTTCAGAGTTTCATTTTAAAATTAGCATTTTTAAAAAGATTTTTTAACTGCAACATTTTCACAGAATCTTTTCCTGAATGTAAGTTCTAAGAGCAGCGCAGCTTCTCAACTGAGGCAATCCATTATTCATGCAGACTTTGAACTGTGTTAGTGATGCCACTGAATGAAGCCATGCAGTAAAGTTACATCAGCCTAAGGAGGCATGCATGCCAATTTTTTTTTTTTTTTTGGGCAAGTTGTGACAGCTACTATATTGTACTGAGATCATGACAAAGTAGGAATGATAGAAATCAGCTGAATCTGCAGCTCCTTGTCAGTTGGTTTAAAAAAAAAAAAAAAAAAGCATAAAAATGGTTGCAAACTGCAAAATAATTGCTCATTTTCGTGATCAGTTTGTGATCACAAATGCTTTTTTTTTTTCTTTGTTTTAGGTATAAATGCTCAAGAAGATGAAAAGCTTCTAGTGCAATTACATTGTCAACCTCTGGGAGGCAGTGACATTAGCTGTAAGAAGTTTAACCTTCAACCTGTTGGATGCTTTCCAGGTCATCATTGATGAGTTGATCAAAAAGTTGGATGTAAACCTGAACGAAGACATCGGGAACTTGTCACCTGAGGAGCTAAGGCAGAGGGTGGACGCTGCCATTGCTCAGATAGTGAACCCAGCCCGAGTCAAAGAGCAGCTGGTGGAGCAGCTCAAAACCCAGATCAGGGATTTGGAGATGTTCATCAACTTCATCCAGGGTATGGACCATCTGAGGTGTGGTTTTACTGGTGATGAGCTTCATTTTTCATTTCATTTAGACAATAACTTTGGCATTTTTCTTCCAAAAGATGAGGTGGGGAACCCTCTTTTGTCAGATGGACACAGCCAGCAGCCACGTGCAGCAGGGACCAATGCCAGAGCTCCAGGAGCAAAGAAGAAAGGTTGGTCAATTTATGTGTGTTGTGTGTGTGTGACGTCCTTACTGATTAGTCAGACTGAACTATAGCTTTAATAATCTTTGTTGAGTTTCACTAAAGACCTAAATCTTATTTTTAATTGTTTCCTCTGGCAAGCTCACCATATCCCAAAAAAAGTGCATTGAAAAGGTCCATGTTCCTAATAGATTGTTTTCTTCTCGGTCTTTTTGCTGCAGTGGACCCGGAGCAGGCCCAAAAGATGCGAGAGACTGGCCTGCAGCTGATCCAGAAGGCCCTGGCTGTGCTACAGATCTTTGCTGCCAGCCAGTTTGGCTGCGCGACCGGCCACGTCCCCCAGAGCATGTGGCCCCAGGATCTGTCCGGGCAAGACTATGGACCCCTGTTGCAGCGTCTGGAGGCAACTGTGGAGAAGGTGCGAGTGTTGGGCTCACATAGACATCCATCTGTTGAACACGTGGTCAGTTACACCAGCAACTCCACACTGGGGGCCAGAGATGAGCTAACGACGTCAGTGAGGAAGGAGCTGGCCATTGCTCTGAAAGACTTGTTGGCTCATGGCCTCTTTTCTCCCTCTCAGACCATGAGTGTGGTGCTGGCACCCATCTCCTGCCTTCTGCCTTACAGACCAGTCCCACAGACCATCCACCCATGGGAACTCTTTGTAAAGTACTACCACTCCAAAAACGGGAGGGCCTTCGTAGAGTCACCGGCCCGCCAGCTCTCGCAGTCTTTCGGCCTGCATGTTGGGGGTGGCCCGGTAACAGTCACCCCTAAGCAGTCTCTGCTGTGGGCCATTCACACCGTGTTAAAGGAGCATGGGCGCTACAAGCGAGGACCGGATTCGGAGTTCAAAGCTCTGGTGTGCATGGCTCTGAACGAGCAGCGGCTCGTATCATGGCTCAACCTACTGTGCAAGTCAGGGACTCTGATACACCCGCACTATCACTCCTGGAGCTACATGGCGCAGACTGGCTTTGAAGGAGCCCTGCGCATCCTGGGTCGCATCAGCCACCTCAGATTCAACCTGCCGGTGGATCTGGCTGTTCGGCAGCTCAAGAACATTAAAGATGCTTTCTGAGGAAAAGAGTGTTTTATTAGCTGAACTAAACTGCTCTTACCAAGCATTCAGGACCAAAAGCATGACTTTGTGCTTCAAATATGTAGCCTTTTAAAGATTATTTCAGCAGCAACCCTTCTAAAGTTAAGTGCAAGTGTGTGATGTCTACACTACAAGCATGGGTGATTGTCGTGTTAGTCTGCATTCCTGCTACATTTAAAGATAGTAAGAAAAATCAGACTCAGTTGCTTTTACTGTAAACATGCCTTATAGTGGAGATGGCGATTACCTCATCTTTAGCCTTCCTGACCTTTGCAACCTGTGCTGCTCATCATACTGTATCATTCCCCTGCTGTACGTGTTTAGTGGCCTGGGCTATGCAGCAAACATTGTGGGAGAGTCTTACAGTAATCACTACTGTAATTTCCAGTCAGTCCAGGAAGTAAATGAATGAAGTGAAAGTTTGCTCTGCTGTGGCTTCTCCACAGTAAACAAGAGCTGGCACAGGTGCTTGTTCTTAGAGAATTATTCAGGTGGTAAATCATGTGTAGCAAACTGGCTGAACGGCAGCACTCAGGTTTGCTTGAAAAGGAAAACGCGTCATATGGTTTTCTCCACTTGGGGAAACATGGAGAGTAGTGTTGTGTAAGAAATATGCAGCTGTAGCAGATGAAGCTGTCGGCACTTCTGGTGTTTTGGGTTTGAACAGCATTTTGACCCTGTATGAACTGCTGCTTTCCTCTTCTTCCAGGTGTAGTTAAATCCAGTGATAATGGCTCATATAGGATGAGGATATATCCCGTAATTAACATGAATATTTTTATTTAAGGCAATTTTTTTTTTTTTATTAAATCTTCCCGAGACGGCTGAGTGGCACATCCTAAATAACTGAATGTATAAACCATAGATGCTATTAAAGTCCGCGTTCACCCCAAAAAGTTGAATTTACATGTTTTCCTTTGGCCGTTAGTGCTGCCTGTTCCCCCAACCCAGACTGCTCTTAAATGACTGTGCAGAGTCTTGGCAGGCTTGTGACCTGCTAGCTTTAGAAGGAGGTTCAAACTTTGTTAGCATCTCATCTCACTGAGCCACCTAACCCCTGTAGTTGGCACAGACAGAATAAAAGATGGATGTAGATACTTTGACATCACCCACTGGTTAGTGGTGTTGCTATAAATCCTTGAGCGGTGTCATCTTCTTGGTGTTTGAAACCGTGTACGAATGTCAATCACAAGTTTTTAGCCAATAAACATACTTCAGATAATCCCTCTTTTGGACCCTTAGAATGACTAAATTTATCAAATGTTTTATTCAATATGGCCTGAAATGAGTGACTGAGCTTATGAAGTCATCAGGAAGGTGTTTACTGAGGTCAGGGCTGAGGCCTGTTTTCCTGTAGACTTCTGTAGAACTCTCGTGTGACCATTTAAAATGAATGCAGGTTTAAGGACTTCAGCATTGGCTTCATTTTCAGACCTGGATGCTACGTTCATCTTTTATATTGTCTGTGGAGGTTATTAACTTAATTGACTTCTGTTGTTGCTTAATGGTGGCTGACAAACATTAAGTATATTATTAGTAATTACAGTAAATATGTAATTACATAATTACATTAAATATATTATTAGTAATTACATTACTGCCACCTTCTGGCAGTACTGCTGATTTAAAAACAAGGTCTAACATATATTTTAACAAGATTATTTTACAAGAAATGGTCAGTCTATTCTTTAAAAAAATCAAATTTAATGACTGTAGATTTTAGATTAATGGACCAATCATGACAATACCTACGGTTTATCTATATTATGTTATGAATTTGCCTGTTTTTGACACAACATTTTCTTAAATATGATGGCACTACGTGGAAATACATCCACAATGTTTTTCTCCCAGAAATCACGACCTGGATACCCAATAAAATCCACAATCCTTTGGCGTGGGGTTCCATTACTGTTTACATCATGTGACAGATGAAGGTATCTCATCGTGAATACATGTGTGCTTCCTTTGGATCCGGTTGGCCTGTAGAAGGAAAATGTTTCCTACATAAAACTGCTCACACAGTTAATGGATATTTTTAGTAACCAAGTCAGGATTTCTGGAAAGAGGCATTGATAAATTTGCTGTGTGTGTGTGTCGCTTTGATTATCACAGTGAGTGGCATGTAGCTTCAATGTATTCAAGAGGAGAACATTTCTAGGGCCAAGCATGCATACATATATAGATAGCAGGAATGATCATGATCTTTGAACATTTAAATAGTCATTATTAAATAAACAATTTAATTTTTAAAATATCTTTATGTGACTATTGTGTCATTAAGTTTAGGCTACCGCTTTGGTTGGCTACTCCAACCAAAACAATTGAAAAGGATAGATGGCACTAAAGACCAGAGGACTGATGTGTAAATTTGATTTTGGGGTGACTGCACCTTTTAAACTGAGTGTAGTTTAAGTCTTGTTTATGGGACTGAAGCTCCAGTGTTCCTGCGACCACACGTATGTATCAGACCTCTGAGTTTGGATTTCCTGCATCATGTTTTGTGTTAATGGCAAAGTGTGTCTGTTTAGGATAAATTTATGCTATATTTTTCACATTCTTTTCCCTTTATTTTTTATTTATTTTTGTTAGCTGTTACTTATATATAGAGACTTGTATTTATTTGATAGCATAGCTCAACAGTGAAGTAGGTAGAACACTGTAACAGTAGCAGTTCAGTCTGGGAACAGTAAAAACACTGGATCACCTATTTATGTTTTATTTAATCACTTGAATCACATAATATATGGGGAGATTTGAACTGTGTTTCTTTTAGTTTTTGATCTTATTTAATGGAATCTTGTGGCTGTAAACAAATTAAATGTATTAAATTAGCCACTGAGCCTCTCATGAGTCTTCATTTTTTGTGTTTTTAAGAGCTAGTGGCAGCGCCTGTTGGGGGAGAGTGTAACCTGGGTTATTTGTTTATAGCTACAGTGTATAGATGAGACCCTAATGCCGCTGTTTTGAAAAGAGAACAGCTATGAGAGTACATCCATCTAGTGTTTGTCCAGCTGTGCGGAACAGGCAGATCCAAACATGAGTGACGGAAGGCATTAGTCACAGCAAACCAAAGAGGAAAAAAGGAAGCTAATTCAATTCAATTCAATTCAATTCAATTCAATTTTATTTATATAGCGCCAAATCACAACAAACTGTCGCCTCAAGGAGCTTTGTATTGTGGGTAAAGACCCTACAATAATACAGAGAAAACCCAACAGTCAAAACGACCCCCTATGAGCAGCACTTGGCGACAGTGGAAAGGAAAAACTCCCTTTAAACAGGAAGAAACCACCAGCAGAACCAGGCTCGGGGGGGGCAGTCATCTGCCGCGACCGGTTGGGCTGAGGGGAGAGAAAGACATGCTGTGGAAGAGAGCCAGAGATTAATAACAATTAATGATTAAATGCAGAGTGGAGTATAAACAAAGTAAATAAGGTGAATGAGAAACAGTGCATTATGTGAACCCCCCAGCAGACTAGGCCTATAGCAGCATAACTAAGGGATGGTTCAGGGTCACCTGATCCAGCCCTAACTATAAGCTTTATCATAAAGGAAAGTTTTAAGCCTAATCTTAAAAATAGAGAGGGTGTCTGTCTCCCGAATCCAAGCTGGGAGCTGGTTCCACAGAAGAGGCGCCTGAAAGCTGAAGGCTCTGCCTCCCATTCTACTCTTAAGTATCCTAGGAACCACAAGTAAGCCAGCAGTCTGAGAGCGAAGTGCTCTGTTGGGGTGATATGGTACTATGAGGTCTTTGAGATAAGATGGTGCCTGATTATTCAAGACCTTGTATGTGAGGAGAAGAATTTTAAATTCTATTCTAGATTTAACAGGGAGCCAATGAAGAGAAGCCAATATGGGAGAAATCTGCTCTCTCTTTCTAGTCCCTGTCAGTACTCTAGCTGCAGCATTTTGGATCAGCTGAAGGCTTTTCAGGGAGCTTTTAGGACAGCCTGATAATAATGAATTACAATAATCCAGCCTAGAGGTAATAAATGCATGAATGAGCTTTTCAGCATCACTCTGAGAAAGGATGTTTCTAATTTTAGAAATATTGCGCAAATGCAAAAAAGCGGTCCTACATATTTGTTTAATATGTGCATTGAAGGACATATCCTGGTCAAAAATGACTCCAAGATTTCTCACAGTGTTACTGGAGGCCAAAGTAATGCCATCCAGAGTAAGTATCTGGTTAGACACCATGTTTCTAAGATTTGTGGGGCCGAGAACAAGAATTTCAGTTTTATCTGAATTTAGAAGCAGGAAATTAGAGGTCATCCAGGCCTTAATATCTTTAAGACATTCCTGCAGTTTAATTAATTGATGTGTGTCATCTGGCTTCATTGATAGGTAAAGCTGAGTATCATCTGCATAACAATGAAAATTGATGCAGTGCTTTCTAATAATACTGCCTAAGGGAAGCATGTATAATGTAAATAGAATTGGTCCTAGCACAGAACCCTGTGGAACTCCATAATTAACCTTAGTGTGTGAAGAAGACTCCCCATTTACATGAACAAATTGGAGTCTATTAGATAAATATGATTCAAACCACTGCAGTGCAGTACCTTTAATACCTATAGCAAGCTCTAATCTCTGTAATAAAATGTTATGGTCAACAGTATCAAAAGCTGCACTGAGGTCCAACAGGACAAGAACAGAGATGAGTCCACTGTCAGAGGCTCTAAGAAGATCATTTGTAACCTTCACTAATGCTGTTTCTGTACTGTGATGAATTCTGAAACCTGACTGAAACTCTTCAAATAAACCGTTCCTCTGCAGATGATCAGTTAGCTGTTTTACAACTACTCTTTCAAGAATCTTTGAGAGAAAAGGAAGGTTGGAGATTGGCCTATAATTAGCTAAGACAGCTGGGTCAGTGATGGCTTTTTAAGCAGAGGTTTAATTACAGCCACCTTGAAGGTCTGTGGTACATAGCCAACTAATAAAGACTGATTGATCATTTTTAAGATTGAAGTATCAATAATTGGAAAGACTTCTTTGAACAGTCTAGTAGGAATGGGATCTAACAAACATGTTGCTGGTTTGGAGGAAGTAACTATTGAAGTTAACTCTGAAAGATCAACTGGAGCAAAAGAGTCAAAACAAATACCAGCAGTGCTGAAAGCAGCCGAACATGAAGAATAATCTTTGAGATGGTTATGAATAATTTTTTCTCGAATGTCTAAAATTTTATTTGTAAAGAAATCCATGAAGTCACTACTAGTTAATGTGAAAGGAATACTCTGCTCTACAGAGCTCTGACTCTTTGTCAGCCTGGCTACAGTGCTGAAAAGAAACCTGGGGTTGTTCTTATTTTCTTCAATTAATGATGAATAGTAAGATGTCCTAGCTTTACGGAGGGCTTTTTTATAGAGCAACAAACTCTTTTTCCAGGCTAAATGAGCATCTTCTAATTTAGTGAGACGCCATTCCCTCTCCAGCTTTCGAGTTATCTGCTTTAAGCTGTGCATTTGTGAATTATACCACGGAGTCAGGCACTTCTGATTTGAAGCTTTCCTTTTCAGAGGAGCCACAGTATCCAAAGTTATACGCAGTGAGGATGTAAAACTATTGACGAGATAATCAACCTCACTGGGAGCAGAGTTTAGGTAGCTGCTCTGCACTGTGTTGGCACATGGCACTGAAGAGCATAACAATGAAGGAATTAGATCCTTAAACTTAGTTACAGCACTTTCAGAAAGACTTCTACTGTAATAAAACTTATTCCCCATTGCTGTGTAATCCATTAAAGTAAATGTAAATGTTACTAAGAAATGATCAGACAGGAGGGGGCTTTCAGGGAATACTGTTAAGTCTTCAGTTTCTATGCCATATGTCAGGACAAGATCCAGAGTATGATTAAAGTGGTGGGTGGGCTCCTTTACATTTCGAGAGAAGCCAATTGAATCTAACAATAGATTAAATGCAGTGTTGAGGCTGTCATTCTCAGCATCTACATGGATGTTAAAATCACCCACTATAATTATTTTATCTGAACTGAGCACTAAATCAGATAAAAAGTCTGAGAAATCAGACAGAAACTCTGAGTAAGGACCAGGTGGACGATAGATAATAACAAATAAAACAGGTTTTTGATTTTCCCAATTAGGATGGACAAGACTAAGAGTCAGGCTTTCAAAAGAATGAAAACTTTGTCTGGGTTTTTGATTAATTAATAAGCTGGAATTGAAGATTGCAGCTAATCCTCCTCCTCGACCTGTGCTTCGAGCATTCTGACAGTTACTGTGACTCGGGGGTGTTGATTCATTTAAACTAACATATTCATCCTGCTGTAACCAGGTTTCTGTAAGGCAGAATAAATCAATACGTTGATCAATTATTAAATCATTTACTAATAGGGACTTGGAAGAGAGAGACCTAATGTTTAACAATCCACATTTAATTGTTTTATTCTTTGGTGCAGTTGATGAAGCTGTATTATTTATTGTTTTTGAATTTTTATGCTTAAATAGCTTTTTGCTGATTTTAGCTTTGTTTTTTGGTGGTCTGGAAGCAGGCACCGACTCTATGGGGATGGGGTTTTGGGGGGATGGCAGGAGGAGAGAAGCTGCAGAGAGGCGTGTAAGACTGCAACTCTGCTTCCTGGTCTCAACCCTGGGTAGTCGGGTTTTAGGAGGGTTAATAAATTTGGCCAGATTTCTAGAAATGAGAGCTGCTCCATCCAAAGTGGGATGGATGCCGTCTCTCCTAACAAGACCAGGTTTTCCCCAGAAACTTTGCCAGTTATCTATGAAGCCCACGTCATTTTTTGGACACCACTCAGACAGCCAGCGATTCAAGGAGAACATGCGGCTAAACATGTCGCTCCTGGTCTGATTGGGGAGGGGCCCAGAGAAAACTACAGAGTCCGACATCGTTTTTGCAAAGTTACACACCGAGTCAATATTAATTTTAGTGACCTCCGATTGGCGTAACCGGGTGTCATTACTGCCAACGTGAATAACGATCTTACCAAATCTACGATTAGCCTTAGCCAGCAGTTTCAAATATCCATGAATGTCGCCTGCTCTGGCCCCTGGAAGACATTTGACTATGGTCGCCGGTGTCTCTAGCTTCACGTTTCTCAAAACAGAGTCACCAATAACCAGAGTTTGTTCCTCGGCGGGTGTGTCGCCGAGTGGAGAAAAACGGTTAGAGACGTGAACAGGTTGGTGGTGTACCCGGGGCTTCTGCTTAGGACTACGCTTCCTCCTCACCGTCACCCAGCTGGCCTGTTTTCCCTGCTGCTCGGGATCTGCTGGGGGGGAGCTAACGGCGGCTAAGCTACCATGGTCCGCACCCGCTACAGGGGCCTGGCTAGATGTAGGATTTTCCAGGGTGCGGAGCAGGGTTATAATAGTTTTGGATTTTACATTATAGTTTAGTTTTAGTTAGTTTTTACTTTTTTTTCTCTAATTCAGTTAGTTTTAATTAGTTTTCAGAGTGGTTTTGCTCGTTTTTATTAGTTTTTATTTTTGGTTTTATGCTTAGTTTTAGTTAGTTTCAGTATTAGTTTTAGTATTTTCATACTTAATCAGGTACGCTTTAAAGATACCCTTTAAAGAAATATATTCAGCAACCAACTGTTCACAGACAGCAGAACTACATGCTAAATGTGTGTAATATTAAGGACACACATGAACATCAACAGGGAGAAACAAAGAACAATATGAACTCCAAAACTCGATAAATTCTACAATAAACTCCCAATAAAGTTCAGCCTCAGGGCAGCAGATTAATAACAGCTACATGTGGTGTTTGACAAAAACAAACTCCTTGAAGGAGTCAAAGCTCAAATCCAGCTGCATCCTGATGTTCTCTCCACCTGATGCTGCTTCTGTTTTGGAGCTAGCTTGGTTAGATGCTCGCTGATTAGACTTGCAGGGTCTTTGCGGCCTATGTAGCCTACGGAAGTGTCCGAACTCATGTCCGCATTTATGCATGTATAGCTGGATTGCGTGTGTTAATTACCTTGTGGTTGTGTGCTGGGGGTTTTTTGGTCCTTGCTCTTTGTGCTCAGTTTTTAGGGTGCAAACATATTTGTCCCTGTTTTTTCACTTTCTTCATTTCTTCACGTCCATTCCCATAGTTTCAGCAGCTCCCTCCAGGAATTTGCTGACATTTGTGAGTCCTTATATTGATGCTTTGATTATTAGTCCTGATTGTTATTATCTGACTGATAAAGTAGCCGGAAACGCACAAGGACTAAACACAACGTTGTGGCTGCGTTGACCCGACGAGTAGTCACGTTTCTCTGGAGGTGCAGGCCAGGTTGCCTTGTAGGATGAGAGCGGTTTCCGTAGCTGCCTTGTGTGCGCTTCTCAGGTCTACTTTGATGTTGGTGTTTTTTTTCCTGACTAAGAAGTGTTCCGTACATCATCCACAACATCATCCACAACAAGACACTCGCTGCTATCTGTGCTATCATAGTAAAAAAAAACAAAAAAAAACACTCCACATGGGACTCTCTGAGGAGCAGCGCGGTGTGCGCACACACGCACATGCGCACCCATTTGCCCGACGGCGTTCCGAGCTTAAACTCGGAGAGAGGAAAAAAATGATTTCATATCAATCCACAAGACTTTTGAAAAAATAACAATATCTATAATTTCAGTTAGTTTTAGTTAGTTTTGTAAACTCACAATTCAGTTTTAGTTAGTTGTCGTTTCTTCCTTTTAATTTTAGTTTTTATTTATTTCAGTTAACGACAATGTTTTTTCAATTTCAGTTTTCGTTATTTCGTTCGTTTTCGTTAACTATAATAACCCTGGTGCGGAGCCGAGTCTCCAGTTCAGAAAGCCTGGCCTCCAGAGCTACAAACAGACTACATTTATTACAAGTACCGTTACTGCTAAAGGAGGCCGAGGAGTAACTAAACATGTGACACCCAGAGCAGGAAAGTGCAGGAGAGACAGGAGAAGAAGCCATGCTGGTACTGAGTCGGCTAAGGGCTAAGCTACTAGCTGAGCTAAGCTAGCGAATTTCTAAAAACAAATAAAGTGAGTAATGTGAATACAGGTGATTCAGCAAAGAGTATGCTATTTAAAGTAGGTGAAGATTACACTAAAATATGTTATTATCCAGATAAATCGAGTTATACAGATATAACAGCTAACAGACAGCAAATTAAAAACACATTCATGTATTTAAACTGTGAAAAACAGTTTGAGTTTCAAGTCACCAGAAAGGAAACATTTAAGACTTGGTAAAATTAGACTTGGGACCCTTATGAGTGAAAAAACAAGGGAACAGTTTACCCTGCCCGGGATAGGGTTACCGGGGCCCCACCCTGGAGCCAGGCCTGGGGAGGGAGCTCGAGGGAGAGCGTCTGGTGGCCAGGCATTAGCCCGTGGTGCTTGGCCGGGCGCAGCCCGAAGAGGTTATATGGGCCCGCCCTCCTGCAGGCCCACCATCCGCAGGAGGTGTCGTAGGGGTCGGGTGCAGTGTGTGTCAGGCGGTGGCCGAGGGCGGAGGCCCTGGCGGACTGATCCCCGGCTATCGAAACTGGCTATTGGGACATGGAATGTCACCTCTCTGGTGGGGAAGGAGCCTGAGCTAGTGCGTGAGGTTGAGAGATACCAGCTAGATATAGTTGGGCTCACCTCAACGCATGGCCTGGGCTCTGGAACCAGTCTCCTGGAGAAGGGCTGGACTCTGTTCCAGTCTGGAGTTGCCCTCGGTGAGAGGCGGCGAGCTGGGGTGGGTATTCTTGTATCCCCCCGGCTTGCTGCCTGTACGTCGGAGTTTTCACCGGTGGACGAGAGGGTAGTTTCCCTGCGCCTTCGGGCTGGGGAACGGGTCCTGACTGTTGTTTGCGCTTATGCGCCGAATGACAGTTCAGGGTACCCACCCTTTTTGGAGTTGCTGGGCGGGGTGCTGGAGAGTGCTCCATCTGGTGACTCCATAGTCTTGCTGGGAGACTTCAACGCTCACGTGGGCAATGACAGTGAGACCTGGAGGGGCGTGATTGGGAGGAACGGCCTGCCCGATCTGAACCCGAATGGTGTTTTGTTATTGGACTTCTGTGCAAACCACAGTTTGTCCATAACAAACACCGTGTTCAAACACAAGGATGTCCATAAGTGCACATGGCACCAGGACACCCTAGGTCGCAGGTCGATGATCGATTTTGTAATCGTATCATCAGATCTGCGGCCGTATGTTCTGGACACTCGGGTGAAGAGAGGAGCTGAGCTGTCAACTGATCACCACCTGGTGGTGAGTTGGATCAGGTGGCGGGGGAAGATGCTGGACAGACCTGGCACACCTAAACGTATTGTGAGGGTGCGCTGGGAACGCCTGGCAGAAGCCCCAGTCCGGGAGATCTTCAACTCCCACCTCCGGCAGAACTTCGACAGCATTCCGAGGGAGGCTGAGGACATTGAGTCCGAATGGACCATGTTCCGCACCTCCATTGTTGAGGCTGCTGCTCAGAGCTGTGGCTGCAAGGTGGTTGGTGCCTGTCGTGGTGGTAACCCCCGAACCAGATGGTGGTCACCGGAGGTGAAGGGAGCCATCAAGCTGAAGAAAGAGTCCTATCGGGCTTGGTTAGCCTGTGGGACTCCGGAGGCAGCTGACAGGTATCGACAGGCCAAGCGGAATGCAGCTCGGGTAGTGGCCAAAGCAAAAACTCGGGTGTGGGAGGAGTTCGGTGAGGCTATGGAAAAAGACTTTCGGACGGCATCGAAGCGATTCTGGCAAACCGTCAGGCGACTCAGGAGGGGAAAGCAGTGCTTCACTCACACTGTTTATAGTGCGGGGGGGGTGCTGCTGACTTCAACTGAGGCTATAGTCGGACGGTGGAAGGAATACTTCGAGGACCTTCTGAATCCCACTGACACGCCTTCTGTAGTGGAAGCAGAGTCTGGGGATGAGGGGGATGACTTCACCATCACTGGGGGTGAGGTCACTGAGGTAGTTAAACAACTCCTTGGTGGCAGAGCCCCTATAGTGGACGAGATTCGCCCTGAGTTCCTGAAGGCTCTGGATGTTGTAGGGCTGTCTTGGTTGACACGCCTCTGCAACATCGCGTGGAGATCTGGGGCAGTGCCACTGGATTGGCAGACCGGGGTGGTGGTCCCCATCTTTAAGAAGGGAGACCGGAGGGTGTGCTCCAACTTTCGGGGGATCACACTACTCAGCCTCCCCGGTAAGGTCTATGCCAGGGTGCTGGAAAGGAGGGTGCGTCCGTTAGTCGAACCTCGGATTCAGGAGGAACAATGCGGTTTTCGTCCTGGTCGTGGAACGCTGGACCAGCTCTTTATCCTCTCAAGGATATTCAAGTGTGCGTGGGAGTTTGCCCAACCAGTCTACATGTGCTTTGTGGACTTGGAGAAGGCATTCGACCGTGTCCCTCGGGGTGTCCTTTGGGAGGTTCTGCGGGAGTATGGGGTGTCTGGCCCATTGTTGCGGGCCATTCAGTCCTTGTACAACCACAGTGAGAGCTTGGTCCGTATAGCCGGTAATAAGTCGGATTCGTTTCCTGTGGGTGTTGGACTCCGTCAGGGCTGCCCTTTGTCACCGATTCTGTTCATAATTTTTATGGACAGAATTTCTAGGCGTAGCCAGGTGGCGGAAGGCTTCTTCCTTGGTGGCCTCAGAGTCTCATCTCTGCTTTTTGCAGATGATGCGGTTCTGTTGGCTTCATCGGGGGGGGCCTCCAGCTCGCAGTGGAACGGTTCGCAGCCGAGTGTGAAGCGGCTGGCATGAGAATCAGCACCTCTAAGTCTGAGGCCATGGTCCTCAGCCGGAAAAGGGTGGAGTGCCATCTCCGGCTCAGGAACGAGTTCTTGCCTCAAGTGGAGGAGTTTAAGTATCTCGGGGTCTTGTTCACGAGTGATGGGAGAAGGGAACGGGAGATCGACAGGCGGATCGGGGCTGCTTCTGCAGTGATACGGACGCTGCACCGGTCCATCGTGGTGAAGAGGGAGCTTAGCATAAAAGCGAAGCTCTCGATTTACCGGTCGATCTACGTTCCTACCCTCACCTATGGTCACGAGCTTTGGGTAGTGACCAAAAGAACAAGATCGCGAATACAAGCGGCAGAAATGAGTTTCCTTCGAAGGGTGGCTGGCCTCTCCCTTAGAGATAAGGTGAGGAGTGCGGCCATCCGGGAGGGGCTCAGAGTAGAGCCGCTGCTCCTCCACATCGAAAGGAGCCAGTTGAGGTGGCTCGGGCATCTGATTAGGATGCCTCCTGGCCGCCTCCTGGCCGCCTCCTGGGTGAGGTGTTCCGGGCATGTCCCACCGGGAAGAGGCCCCGTGGTAGACCCAGGACACGCTGGAGAGATTATGTATCTCGGCTGGCCTGGGAACGCCTTGGGGTCCCTCCGGATGAGCTGGAGGAGGTGGCTGGGGAGAGGGAAGCCTGGGCTTCTCTGCTTAGGCTTCTGTCCCCGTGACCCGGCCCGGGATAAGCGGAAGAAAATGGATGGATGGATGGAAAATTAGACTTGGGGCAATTTGGCACTTTGTTTTGATTTGTTAAACTTAGAGGTACGAGGCATAGGAATGAAAATTTCAAATTTCCCACAATAAACCAACATGAATGCATATCAGCTCTGCTTACTGATACATGATTACTTCAGTAGTGAATAAAACTGCATCCATCCTGGAAACAGCAGTAAGACCCACACTGAGGCTGAAGAAAGCATGGGTCTTCCATCTAACACAAAGGGACTAGCAGTTAGGCACTTTGATATTTACAAGAAAAAGGTTATAATAATGATTTTGATAATTACTCGTGCATTTGTCTTTATTGGATTAGAATGGTGCAGACTGTAGACAGGAGGGAGGGGAAATGGTCTGTGTCAGACTCAAACTCAGCGTTGACTCTGGCCTGCAGCATTTGGGTCACCGCCTCAATCAGCTGAGCTAAAGCAGCACAATCAATTCAGAGTCTGAAGATGAGGATGAGATTGGCCACTAGTGAGCTCCAAAGCACACCCATCAGCAGTCAGCAAGTGGAGACATATGGATGTTAAAAAATGGAGAACCTGAATGGTCTTCTTGCCCAAGAATGAGACACCCTGCATGGCTGCCAGTGCAGTACAATGAGGGCCAACACAAACTGCAGTTATTCTTGTGTGGGACATCAAATCTGATGTCCAGCTTTTCATCCCACTTGCCACAGAGAAATTGATCCATATCAGGAGATGTTCCCTCATCTAAATTCTGTTCTAGATACAGTAGCAACAAAAAGTAGAGCTGCAGTATGTTTGGACCCAAGAAAAGCAGGAAGGCACAGAACACAAGAATCAGGTGCAAGAAATACACAGCAAAACTCTGCCCCTCGTGTTATATAGAATGGTGCAAACATTTGATCAGTGGGGCTGATGTGTGGTATAGACTTCTATAGACACAAATCTGTTCAATTTCTAATTAAGTACAATGAGATAAACATCCATTCACCCTCACACTCACATTAGCGGAGGAGAATGAATGGATGGATGGATGGAGATAAACATCAGTATTGACTTTGCTATATTTACATTTGTTCAAGCTGAACATGTTTTTCCATCCACATCTTAGTGAAGATTGATTTTTTGTTATTACATTTTATCACAAAAATAGCACTTTTATTCATAAATGGACTCTAGCAGAGGTAAATGCCAGATTTTAACCATATATGTGGTCTGTAGTGATGGTAATTGGACAAAAATAAACATCTGTTGGGTAGTTTTTACATGAATTGTTACGGGTGGATTGATTTAATAACTCAGTGATGTCCTGGGTCCACCAGACCCGGCAGCATTGGCTGAGTAACAAAAATATGAACATCACACAAGGTTTAATTGAACAATCCATAATGCTGCTATACATAATAAAGTAACTGTCTAGAAGGCTGTGACAGTAACAATAAAGCTCTTGATTTATTAACCGACAAACATTTCTGTGTCTCATATCTTATTTATTCTGAAATAACTTGAAAATTGTTCAATATGGCGAAACTCTAAAGATTCCTAAACTCGACTAAACCACTTCTGGTGTCTTTTCCTTTTCTTTAAGTACCTATTTTTAAAATTAAATGCTAAAATAATACATTTTGGTTAGTGAGCGACTTGTGGTGAATTTTCTGTTTGATATAACTTAATAAACAAAAAATTTATTACTGCTCGATAATTACGGATGTGACGTAGCCAGACCGACGGGTCAAAGTTCAGCTAAACCCTGTGGACTTCCTTTCCTGTTAGCGGTGGCCGTAGAACAGCATCAGTGAGTGTGATTTCCCTTCAAACAATCTTCATCCATCGCTCCAAATCCGACTTATTTCATATTTTTTATCAGGCGCACAAACAACGCTGACCCTATTAGCTCAGATGCGGCCGTTATTTGGCTGTTTTTGTTCGATAAATACACAAAATGAGCAGATATTTCACAGCACTTCGTCTCCGCTGTTCCCATTTCAACATGGCAGCTTCCTTGATGTGCAGACTGTGTCGCATTGAAGCACCCGTAAAAGTAGATTGTTTATTTGTGCGGGCTTCCTATGTAGCTAACGAGTTTTGTTATAATGCAACGAGCCTGAAAAGTATCTTTAATAATGTGTCCGCGCAAAATAAATGCAGCGAAAAAAGCCTGAAAGCCGTTAGCCTAGCCCAGAGCTAATACTAATGAGACAAAAACGAGAGGCCGACTTGGAGACGTGCTGGTGGATTTAAGGGCTGGATTCACACTGGTGTGGTTTGATGGTGTCTCTGGGTTTAACTGTGCTCGCTCTCTCTCTCTCTCTCTCTGGCAGAAATGGGCAAGTTCATGAAGCCTGGGAAGGTGGTGATGGTCCTAGCTGGACGCTACGCCGGACGCAAAGCTGTCATCGTTAAGGTGAGACTCGGAAGAGCTCCTGGAAACCTTCTGTTAGACGATGATGACAGTGAGCCTGCTGAAGCTACAGCACATGTGCCTGAATATGCACAGGCTTGGAGCTTGTGTGTTTATTTGGAAACCAAACCTCCCGTGTTTATCTGCTTGTTGAATTTCCAAGAAGACAGTTTCCAGGCCATGTGATCAGGGCTAAAGTAAAATGTTACAGCCATATATCCAGTGTTTCCCACATGTTTTGATCAGGCAGCACACGTTTAAAATTAGTTTAGTCCCACAGATTATATTTCAGGTTTGGTGACTGGGCTCACATCACACCCTGCAAGTGTTTTTTATGTAAAACTCAGGAATAGTGCATTAATATCTGTGTGAAGCCTGATGGTGGATGCTGGGGTGGTGTAGGGGTTGAAACTGCGGGTAGGGATGCAGGGCATACAAGGTGATATGAGGAGAGTGTATTACAAGAGTGTGTGTGTGTGTGTGTGTGAGATGCGATGCGATGCAGAAAGGCTCAAGTTCTTCCCTGAACTAGCTTTGCTCCATTAGTGGTAGGGGCGGGGGTGTGCCCTGCCCAGAAGGAGGGAGGCACATCTCTTGCAGAAGATGATCCATGATGGTCGAGTTGGCATATGTCTAAAGATCGTCTCTGTTGAAAATATCTGGCCAGCAAGCAACCAAGTAAAGTCTGTATGTGGGGATATGCTGATATTTCTTCCTTTTCCATTGGGGAGAAACTGCAGCCAAATATTATTTTATTTAAAGTAGGGGTGGGACTCAATTTAAAAAAAATTAATCTAATTAATTAGGAGCTTTGTAATTAATTAATTGAAATTAATCGCATTTTAATCACATTTAAATATTTAACATGATAAATATTAATTTAAGTTTGGTTGATGAATGAATCAATATACAAAAGCTTAAACTTCAAAATTTTGTTTATTTTCCCACCAGTCTACTACACAGTAGACTGGTGGGAAAATAACATTAATGTCTCACTTAATATAGTTGGAAATTAATCATTCTCTCAGCTGTATTCCTTGATGTTGAAATTTGTCATGCTTGTTTTAACAGCTTATTTTGAGTTAAAGACTTAAATTAAACCACAAAAAGGAGAAAAGTTCGTTCTCCGTTTAACCAGCTGCTTTTACACAGCTGTGCTTCGCACTCACGGTTGCTAGGCGACACGAGCTACGCAGAGGTGAGGGCAGGTGACGCTGATATGAAGGCTAGACCGTCCAATTTCACAGCCACTCACCTCCGGCCTTTGCGGTCTTCGTGGGCCGGGTCCTTCGAAGGATGCGGCCCCTGAATTTTTGACATTGTGCGTCGATATAATCTGTATGCCTGGAACTCGTGCACTGAGAAACGTTCCACGGTGCAAAGTGCGATTAAAATGCGTTAAAATTTTTAATCCGTTATTTTCCCCGTACTTAATTAAACGAAATTAACACGTTAAAGTCCCACCCCTAATTTAAAGCATTTAGGTGCACGTAACAGATTTCTCTACTAGATAGACTTGCCAGAGTTATGACTCCTTGTGTAGGTGTTCATCATTTCTAAATATTCACTGTAACTTCAGAGTTTTGGAAAGTGCTTCTCCCACCCCAGGCTCAGTTGTTTAGGGGTAAAATTATCTCCCTGAAGATTGATTTAGTCTCCATACTGCAGTGGAAAACCAGCTTTTCTTTTTGTGAAAGTTGGGTGTCTGCCTGATGTCACAGCTCCCCACTAATGTCTTCCTGCAGAACATTGATGATGGCACTGCTGACCGTCCTTACAGCCACGCTCTGGTCGCCGGCATCGACCGCTATCCCCGTAAGGTGACCACATCCATGGGCAAGAAGAAGATTGCCAAGAGGTCCAAGATCAAGGCTTTTGTCAAGGTGTTCAACTACAATCACCTGATGCCCACCAGGTCAGTGTTGAGAGTCCACGCTTGCATATTTCAGTGTTCAAGGTGGTGGTGATGGCTGACAGTTTATAAAAACTTCTCATTTCATATTAAGAGTACAAGAATTGGGGGGGGGGGCATAGAAAATGCAACATGGACAACAGCTTGAGCATGACGGTTCTTTGGGTAAACTCTGATTAAATGAGGTTGGTTAGACCTCATGGGACATTTGGTGACAGAAAAATATAAACTGTACACAAGGTATTCTTGCTGTTATTCATTGTAAATATTTAAAATTGACCCAACAGGAAGACCCATTCACAGAAACGATCAGCACTTGTTCTTCTTGAAAATGTTTTAAAAAATTGGGAATTGGTGATCAAAATGTGGGCCGGTTATCATTTTGTTAGCTAATCAATCAACTACATGTTTCAGTGACTTTCCTGTTAGTTTGGGCTATTAAGCAGTCTGAAAATCATCCACTGGTGCTTTGATGCAGGAACATGTGATCAGCTGTTTCTGTGAGATGGAAGATGTGATCAAATTAAAATTTGTAGGAAAATGTTTTTTCTTGAGGCTTCATTGAACAAGACAAATAATGTTGGTCAAATAGCAGGCGGTTGCAGGTTTGCATCATTGGCTTTTTACCCACACAGGCTGCCTTTAGCTGTACCTGAGATTCTTCAGTGTAACATTAAACTCAATGAAAGACTGAAGAAGAATGTCAACATGAGCTTTGATCAGGTTTATGATCTGTTTGTAATGTTAGAATGTGAAAGGTTTTAAAGTAATGCTCATCCTTCATATCTTACAGCACCGCTGGTCTCTGCAGACTCATGTCCTCCTTTTAAACAATAACCCAAAGGTTTAAACGTGTTTTCATTCCTTCAGATACTCTGTGGATATTCCTCTGGACAAAACTGTGGTCAACAAGGACGTCTTCAGGGATCCAGCTCTCAAACGCAAAGCCAGGAGGGAGGCCAAGGTCAAGTTTGAGGAGAGGTGAGGCTCCCTGATTTCTTTCATTTAACATCAGAGGATTTATGTTCAGATTTTAATGAGGGACGGTGAGCTATGAATGTGCTCTGAGTTATGAGGGAAAAACTCAGAATAATGGAAATAGACAGAACTTCATCACAGAATCTGTTTGTGACAAAATGCTTTTTTTGTTTTTGGTTTCTTTTAACTTTAATCTGAGTGAATTTTTCAGATTTATGCCTTTATAATCTCAGATCACGTCAGATTCTTCCCGCTCCCCCTGTACGTTTACCACCAAACTCTTGGAAAATTAGCCCATTTTGTCTTTTCTGTAATTTAATGTTTAACTTGCTCCCTTTACCTGCACAGCACATATTACACAGATGTTTACTGGTTTATGTTCTTTCAGAAATCGTCATTTCTTGTTAAGCAGACTGTGTCTCGAGATTATAATCAGTGATATTTTCTGTTTCAGTGTTTTATCAGAGAAACGTGCTCAGCTCACCCTGTTTGTTTGGTTTCAGGTACAAGACGGGCAAGAACAAGTGGTTCTTCCAGAAGCTCCGATTCTAAATTCACTTGGTTTCACAAATAAATGTTTAAAAATGAATTTTCAGTGTTGATTTGTTGTTTTGGGGGAGGTCCATCTGGAAAATTGTGAAAATATTCACCAACTGCTGGAAAAAGGTGACCAGACTTAGTTTTGAGGATGTTCTCACACCAGATGATCTTGTAACAGTGCAGCTATCGCTCAGCTGTGTATCTCTAAAACAGGCTGTGGATCATCAGAAGGTATTTTAACAGTGAAACTTTAACTGAACATTTCTCAATAACTTTCACAGCAGTATGGCTACAACTACTTGAGCAAGGCATCTAACTAGGATTTCTGCTGCTGTTTAAGAGCTTATTAACAAGTGTGAAGTAGAGGCCGCAGGGCCAGATGCAGCCCCACAGTGAAAACTATAAAGTTTTGGATTTTATTGTATCCATATAAATCTCCTGTAGTAACAAGTTAGATAAAACTTGACAGGTCAGCATTTTAATGTCTAATAAGCATGTTATAAATAGGTGGCAGCGTATCAGATCAACCAGTAAAGATTTTACATTAAAGAAAATATTGTGGTCACATAAAAAGCTGTGCTTACTCTTTAATGTCTTTACAGGAAAAAGCATCTGAAATAAAATACACAGCTTAAATGAGTAAAAGTAGATGAACATTATAAAGTAGATGTCTGCAACTGAACAACACTAAATTATAAAAAAACAACAAAACAAAAACATTTCCGTTAGTAGCCAGGTCACAATTACACTGGAGGAAAGATGATTCTCTTACCACTTAATAAATCCCATTATAAACGAGTTCTGTAGCAACCACTTAAAATTACAAAAAGAAAGATTTTGTGTGCAATCAGGTAGGCTAGAAAAATGAATACAAGAATAAAGACAACACAGTTTAATTGCTGGAATATAAACTAAGCAGACTGCTATGACAAAAAAAGCTCCAGTCACACTGGATATACTGTTTATATACTGTTTGAAATATTAAGAAACTTCCCTTTGCACATGAGAAATCTTAATTTTTGACTATTGATTCAACATGTTGATCTGTATTTGGATCCAAATTGTGCCATCTTCTTGTTTAGTTGACAGCTGTCTGTAAAAGGAGTTTTCCACAGGATGTCATTGATCTCTGTGGTTACAGGAGGAAAAGTGAACCCAGAAATAGAGTGGAAAAAAAAACTTAATGAACAGAAATCAAAGTAATTTTTTAAAATCAAAATAGCTGAAACAATACTGTGTTCATACAAAACTAAAACAAAAATAATGAGGAAATATCCAGATTTGTCAACAGCATCAGGAGGCTTAGGTGTGTTTACTGAACCTTATATGAAGTGTTTGTACTGTAATACCTGATCTGAAGTTCTTAAATTTGTGCCTGACAAATACTATATATATATATAGTATTTTGAAATTTAGATCAATGAGCTGCAACCAAACATTTTCAAACTCTTAACACTAAAATGAAATGAGCAAACTCACTCAGGAAACTTCAACATGAACAACAACAACAAAAAACAGAATAAATGGAAGAGAATGGATGGATGAAACATCTTTCGGCTGTTCATTTTAGGGGTCGCTACAGTTAATCTGCTTTTATCTCACCCTGTCACACCATCCCTTTCCATGTCTTCCTTCACTCTATATCCATGAGTCTTTTTTGAGGTCTTCCTCATTTCCTCCTGCCTGGCAGCTCCATCTTCTATATTCTTTGCCCAGTATATCCACTATCCCTCCTCTGCACATGTCTAACTTTGTCTCCAAACTGCTCAACCTGAGCTTTCCCTCTAATGTATTAATATCTAATCAGGTTACTTCCAATTAAAATCTTAACATTAACCCTTTTACTGTCAGTGCCACCGTCTCCAAACCATACATCATAGCAGGTCTCGCTACCATCTGCTAAACCTTCCCTTTCACTCTTGCTGCTATACTTCTGTCACACATCACCCCGACCCTCCACCCACTTCACCCTACCTGCAGGGTGGAGTGGGTGACCCCAGGTATTTAAACTCATCTACATTGACTACCTCTGCTCCTTGCATCTTAACCTTTCCACCGGTCTCCCTCTCATTCACACGTATTCTGTGTTGCTTCCACTGACTTTCATTCCTCTTCTCTCCAGAGCATACTTCCATCTCCCCAGGCTCTCTTACACCTGCTCCATACTCTCGCTACAGATCACAATACTGTCCGCAAACATCATAGCCCATAAAGACTCCTGCCTGACCTTATCTGTCAACCTGTCCAACATCACTGCAAACAAGAGCTCAGAGCAGATCCCTGATATAATCAGACCCCCACCTTAAAGCAGTCTGTCACTCCTACTGCACTTGTCACCACTGTCTCACTGTCCTCATACATGTCCTGCACTACCCTCACATACGTCTCTACTACTCCTGACTTCCTCATGCAGTGCCACAGTTCTATCATATGCTTTCTCTAGATCCACAAAGACACAGTGAAGCTCCTTCTGAGCATGAAGCCATACTTCTGCTCACTGATCGTCACCGCTCTTCTTAACACAGAGTTGACTCTTTCCCATAGCTTCATGGTAGCTCTGTACATCACCCTTGTTCTTGAAACTCAGTACCAGTAAAACATCTATAAAACATAAGAATATAAGATACCATCATACATAGATCAGAGATTAGATGACACTGAAATACGAAGATAGAATCTGAGTCCCGTATTTACGACAGCGCCTGAATGCAGCATTTTGTTTGTTTTGAGTGCAGCGCCCCCTGATGGTGGAAAGCAGCACAAACGTCGGGGCGCCTCCCGCAGGGAAAAAGAAACTGAAAGAACGAATGTAGCTTCAGAGAAGTGATCGGCAGCAGGTAAGCTCACAGCGGCTATTTTTAAGAAAGAAACTTTAATGAAACTCAGGGATTCACTTTTAATGTGGGTTTGATGTCTCAATTTTCACCAGAGGCTTGTTTTGAGAGACTTATTTCCAGATTCAGCGCAATGAAAAGATTTGCTGAGCTGTTATCTGTGTGGTTAAACAGGCCTGCTCTGCATTTTATTTTTCTGAAGTTCACTTCAGAGATTTTAATTTCTTGACTCTCAGTCTGTATTAATCCCCTCTTAAAAAAAAAACAAAACAAAAACAAAAAAAACCCAACAACAACAACAACAACCTACATTTAACGTGTTTATTGTGTGTGACAGTGTACCAGATGTGTCATATTTTGTATATTGTGTTTCAGGTTACTTTCACTATGTCGTCAGACGAGGTGAGAGCTCATTTTTGCTTCTTCCTGTATTTGTTGTCAGCGTTTTTAATCCAAAAGTGTAAAGCTGCTTTCCCTGGCAAGATTCATTAAGTGTATAACAATAAAAACGTCTCTTTAACCCGCTCTGTGTTACACAGCCCGGGTTTAAGGTGATTACTTACCCTCCAGCTTTCCTCTGTCTCCATGTTGCGTTTCAGGACTTCTCTCTGGTGCCGGCCCCACCATCCGAGGACACCTTGGAGGGGATTATGGCTTCAATCAACAACTACAAGGTGCGCTGGGACTCATGGCCTCAAGAGTCAAAAACTGAACAGTATAACAGTACGGCTATAACCCTTACGAAAATCCACTATGGTTAACTATGGTTAATTTTATGGTTTTAAAACCATGGTTACTGCATAAAAACCATAGTTAACCATAGTGGATTTTCATAAGGGAATAAAAGCAGACTTTACTGCATGTTGAACTAAACTGTAGGAATGTCCCCAATAAAGTCAAACTGGTTCTATTTTTGGTGTTTTAATTCAAAGCAAGCGAGAGGTTTGCTGATCTCTGTCGTGCCAGAAGCAGTTCATTGTGTGTCACCATGTCAGCCCCTTTGGTAGACTATAGATTTGTCCAGGGTGGTCCAGCTTTAAAATCAGAACTATTACACTTATGGTGTGTGAATTGTTTTGTAAACAGTGCAGATTGGGCTGCTGTCTAGTTTTGTCAGGACCCTGGCACATAGATTCAGGAGTTCTGGTTAAATAAAGGCTTAATAGAATTAATATGAGCGTGATATATTTATTAGGAGTAAAACAACAGAACTCAGAATGTCTTTTTTAAAAAGTGAGTATTTTACTGCATGTTATGCTGATCAGGCATAAGAAGCCACCTGATGTCATAACTTTGTGCTCCTGGAAGCCGGGACGGGGATTTTACAGACACGAAGTGATAAATGGGTCAATAATAAGAACAGCCTGGACTCAGCTCTACTTTTGCATTCACAGAAAAAGTATGACCAGCTGATGGAGGAGCACAAGGAGCTGGCTATAAGCAGAGACGACCGGCGAGATCTGACCACACAGTTCAGACAGCGCATTGGCAAACTGACCCAGGATCTGGAGCGTGACAAAGACTCCTACAACGACCAGCTTGCATTTGAAGAGGTACAGAGTGTGTGCTGTAAAGGTGCTCTTGCTCAGAGTTTTTCAAGCACACATTTAAACCACTGTCAAGCTCAAAGTAAAACCCTAACTTTTAATATTAAATTAATTTCAATACTCATTCAGCACTATTTCCCAGTAGAACAAATTTTAAAAAACACAGTAGAATCCTGTAACATCTGCTTTCTGATTTTGTGTCTTCTAGGCAAAACTGGAACAGCTAAAGGAGGAGCAGCTCAAACTGTTGGAGGAGATCCGGAGAACCAAAAATGCTATTAAGGAGGAAGAGGCCAACAAGGACCACCTGAAACAGCAGGCAGATGTAGGTTAATCTGACGGGACACACCTCCACCTGCAGTCTGACGTGCCTGTTAACCTGTACCTGCTGATTTCAGGTGTTCAGCGCTGTACCAGAGAGGAAGGTTGTCTTCAAGGGAGTGACCGGAAATTCAAACAACAAGCAAGAGTTTGAGATGAAACCTCACATCGTTTACCCGATGGAGGGCGGAACGGCGCTGGTTACATTCGAGGAGGAAGTCGGTGAGTTTGTGATTGTTTACCGACACGCTGCCGTCTGTATGCTTCAGTTTTATCTGTTCCTTAGAGGCAGCAGGTGATTAAATCTTCTTACACAGTGATTAAAAAGGGCACATAAAATACGTTAAAGTGCTAATTTCTGGCTCCAGCTCTTCATTTATGGGCATAAATCACTGCAACAGTGTCAATATGATTTGGGGGTATTTTTTTACCTTTTAGTAATGTAGCTAAGAATTTCAGGTAAAACAGAGAAAATAAAAATTTTCTGAAATAAACCTTCTGCATTCATATCGTACAGATTCCATTTTAATTACCAGTAAACAAATACAAAATCACAGCAAATTATGGATCTCTGTTCTCCAGTGGCAAAGAAGATTTTGGAACTGAAGACGCATAAGGTCGATCTGGGAGGAGAGTGCAGCATCGAAGTGGAGGCCAGGCCGGTTCATCTGATGCTGCCCGAACTGGTGGAGGTAAAACAAACAGCTGGAGCAAATCGGCAGCGGCAGCGGCCTCAGTTTAACTGATTTGTTCTCCTGTCCCATCTGCCCCACAGATCAACTCTGAGGTTTGTTCTCAGCGCGTTTTGATCTCCAACCTGCCTGTGATGGACACTGACATTCTGCTGGACAAGCTGCAGATCCATTTCTCCAGATCTAAAAATGGAGGTGGTGAGGTGGACGATTGCGAATACCTGTCTGACTCTAAGACAGTGGTCCTCACATTTGTGGAGAAAGACAGTGAGCATTGAAATATTTAACCCTGAGGATTGGGGGGGGGGTCATTTAAGTTGAAATTTGTCATTGTAAAGATAAGAGTCCTCCAGTGTTTGGTGCACATAAAGAACAATTACAAATGTTTTTCTTTGTATCAGTTGCCAAACGTTTGACAGAAGAAGAGTTTCATGACGTGATACTCCCAAAGAAGAAGCACAAAGTCAGAGTGACTCCTTTTCTGAATGGAAAGATTTCTAACCTCAAGGTAAATGCAGTATCTGCTTTTACTGAAATTCTACTAAATCATATTTTAATAAATTTGAGCATTGTTTGTGTGTGTGTGTGTGTGGTGGATTGTCCCTCAGACCAAGATGAAGGCGTGTCCTCGGACAGTAATGCTGACAGGAATACCCAACATCATGGAGCGGGAAACTCTGCAGGACCTGCTGGAAATCCACTTCCAGAAAAACACCAATGGTGGAGGAGAAATCGAAGCCTTCCTCTACAACCCACTGGATCAGCACGCCTCTGCGCTGTTTGGGGGCGTCTCACCGGACTCGGAGGAGGAGGAAGAGTAGATTTACCACTGTTGCTTCACAAAAGGTTCAGGGTTAATATCATCTACCAAAACTAGAGACAAGCTCTTGTTTTCATCCCGTGTGTGAGGGGAAGTCAGCGTAAAATTATTAAAGTTCTTATTCAGAGATGGTTTCTGGCATCAATAAAGAGGGTGGTAATTTTTCCATGATTGCAGTCTAGTGAGATTAAAGAGAAGGTCTATCTATAAAGTATTTAACCTGGGCTAAATACTGTGGTATCATAGTGATGCAATAGTACCATTGATTATTTTTGCACTCGTATAAACTGATGAAAGCATTTCTAGTCTTACTGCAAACAAATGTAAAGGGCCTCATGTAACATGTTAAACTGTGTGAAATGAAGACACAATTTTTATTTCCCTCTCAAACGGGTCAAAACATGTTTAAGAATAGTTTGAGATTTGATTGATTTCCTAGTGGTGACAAGAAGGAAGACTTCTTCCTGGTTTGATAGTGCTGCTCATTAATAAAACACAGGAAGTGGTAGGAGTCATTTATTACAGTCTCTGAGGAAGAAAGCTGAGAAAAGTGAGTGAGCAGCACAAAATTATACACTGTAGATAAAGATGGACATATAGCTTTGGCCACTGCCATGTTTGACCATATTTGGACAAGAGGGTGGAGTTTTTAGCTAATGGTGGCAAGCTGCATTCATTTGTGGTGTATTCAATGCACAGCCATTCACATATGTGTAAAATAATGCTGAGTAACAGAGGAATAAAATGACTCACACTTCACAGCAGGCCACTTTATTTGTTCGAATGTTGCCATGTCTCTAATTTTAAGGTGAAACTGAATCCCAATGGACATTTTAAAAATCCTGATGAGCTTAGGTCCCTCCATGAAAATGGGACATTGTGCATCTTAAGTTATTAGAGAAGTATTTGGATTTCTGTATACACAACACTTATTTCTCATCCTGTAATTGAAATATGAAAAAAAAAATAAAAATTACCTTGTAGGATTTCACGGGACTCCATTTTTATTGTATTCACAAAATAATAAAGGTTATCTTCGAGAGCACAAATGATACAACTCACAATGAGAGAACCTGTTAACGTCCAATAGATAATGCTTCAGGAATACTTCAGATTTCTGTTTCAGAATCATATTTTTAGGATTTCTTCAGTGTCAGAGTAACTCACTGATAGGTTTCAGCAGTTTTTAAAAAAAAACCATTTTCTTAAAGTATGGTTTCGTTTTAAGTATAAAAATACATATTTGTTCATCAAATAATAAGAAAATGCATTAACATCTCTCAAGGTACAGTACTGTGCAAAGGTCTTGAGCCAATTCTCATTTCTTTATACTTTGCTTCCAAAGAACCAGACCTCCCTGTGATTTTTAAAGCAGTCTTGAGCAGCAGTTCTTCAGCTTTCTGAAGGTCTTTCAGTTTTTCTTTGGACATTGGCTGCTTTTCACTCATTTTCAGTCCAGTCCTTGTATCTGTTTTGTTAAGTCATGTAACACTGACCTGCGACTCACTAAAGGATGAAAAAGGCAACGAACTCAAGGGATGAACCAGTGTTTACACATAACAGACAACTTAGCAAAGAACCAGTTTTACTGTGTTTTTAGGCACTTTAATAGCAGCTTGTTGCAAAAACAATTTTTTTAGTTGAACCATGAAAAATACCAAAGATAACAACGGTTGATGGGGATAAAATCATATATTTGCATCAACAAGATTCCCACAAAAGCTTTTAGCTGGAAATTAAGGATATCTCTTCATGGTGTATAGTGTGTGCATTTCTGTCAGTGAGGTCCCATCAGATTCTGATCTCCCATTCAATATGATCAGGAACGCATCAGTCATGGATCGCCCTCATGGAGCCCGGACTTCAACGTTATTGAAGCACTGTGGGCTCATTTTGACAGAACGGAACAAAAGGCAGAAACATCCAAAGAAGAGCTTTGACCGTGCTTTAAAAAGCTGGGAGAACTATTCCTGAAGAAATGACCAGAAAGCCACCTCAGAGTTCAGGCTGTGTTGAAGAATAAATTATATGTATGTTACACAGAAATCACTGCACCTGTTTCCCAATTTCCAATTAAAATATAAAGAGGGGTGGCTCAAGACTTTTGCCCAGCACCATAACACAGACTCACCTAGACTTGAAGCCCATGTGTTGAACTGCTTGTTAAGGCTGTTGGTGTAATGAGGGATAATTTCCTGGCACACTTTAAAAGTCACAGTTTACCAGAGTATTTTATAACCACAGTGTACTCATCTACTGATGGCTGCTTGCAGCAGAATAACACACAAAACTCAAATCATCTCAAAATGGTTTCTTGAACTTAAGTTGGGTTTATTGTAAAAAGATAACAGCCAAATGAAAGTAACAGCACGTTTAAAAAAAACTAAACAGATACTGCTTGAACTATCCAGCTACATCCCCTAAAAACAAAATCAGCAGCTTTAGATGGACAGATGAAGAAGATCAGGCACTTAGACAGAAGGAGGCGGGGACAGGTGAGCACTATGTACAAATAAAGTACATTCAAAGAGAGAAAGCCACAGCTAAACACATGATGACACAGTCGAGTGCTTTGGAAGACAGTCAGTCAAATTTCACATCACGACGAGGAAAAGAAATAATTTAAAACCCTCTAAAATAACAACACAGGCTATTTGCTACTGTACATTATTTTTCACACTAGTGAGTGCAGGAGTGGCTGCCAGCATCTAACGGTTCCTCTCACCTGCAGCCCCTCCATTTGTGCGTGCTGATGTCGGCTCAGACATCCCCTTTGTGTTTTTTTTTGTGCTGTCAAAGTCTTTACAAATAAAACCAACAAACATTAAAACCTCTCATGATTCTTTTTCTAAAAGCTGAGTCACGCTCAGATGTTAACGACCAAGGTCAGTGCAAACTCCGGTGTCCAAGTGACGCGGCCCCACGACAACCTGCAGCTCAGTTCGCTATGTACACGTAACAAAACACAACTTTACAGGTTGTCTATTCCAGTTTAGGCTACACACATGTAACAGTTAAAGTTTTAGGTTAAATGCCACAAGTTAATATCAGCTTTCCTGACGTGGAAAACACCTTAATGGACTTGTTGATAAGTAACAGTAACTACCAAAGTCCTTAACCACCAACTACAAACCTGTAGTTTGTGAATATCTCACCTACAACACCTGAAATATGTCAGTTTTGTGCCTGTTGTTAATGCAGGGTTAATTAAAATGTTTTTCTTAATGCTCGATATCATAAAATATTGCTGTTAGGACTGCCTCCAAAGTGGGTTGTGACATTCAAACCAATAACCGTTTTTCCGAGAAAGTAACATCTGTAAAAGCTGTCGGAGAAGACAAGAGGGAGAGAGGCATCCGCGTCCCGGGCAGGTGTGCATTAGTCAGAGGGAGTGGGGAGGGTCGCTGCTGGTCTTTGAAAGTGAAATAATGAGACTGAACGTTGATACAACTGGCATGTGCAAAATAGCTGTTTAAACCACCAGTGGAGCCCATTCGCTTGGTGTGCGTCCATACTGGGAACCAGGGCAAGAGAGGAAAGAGGGGAAAAGGAAAATCAATCCAAAGGATGTAAAATAAAATACATAAAAAATAAATTCACACACATTAAGTTACAGTGTAATAGCAACAAATGCTGTTATAGTCTTGAGCTGATTCTAGTTTAAAAATCAAATTATCATGCAATTTATTTATGAACCAAAAAAGGGAAAAAAAGAGTTCCATCAACAGCAGGATGTGTTTTGGGCTTCTGACTGTTGTTTAAATTCATAGATTAGTCAATCAAGATTCAGTGATTATTCAACTGACATGAAAAATATGGATGAACATCAACATCAGGGACCAGATGTATAAAAAAAAACATGCACAAATTTATTTTTCTCCCTCACATAAACTGGTATATAACGTGAAAACAATAGAGGGCATGATGGGCGGAGCTTTCAGTGCAGCCAATGCAGAACTGCCTTAAAACTGGGCTCTTTTTAATGGCCAGCAGGGAGCGACTCTTCCAGACTATGGAAAAACGATCCTCCTCACTTTGTAACCTCAGCAAACAATTTCCTGGTGACTTTATGGGCTCAGTTGCTAGTTTGAGGTAATACTGAATAGAACATGAACTCTTTTGTAAATTATGGACCTATGAGTCAGAGAGGAGGATTTTCTAGGATAGGCTCATTGGTTAAACGCCATGGTGTCCATCTTTTATTGTGTCTGTGGGTGAGCGTTGCATACCCACGGTGTTCTTCAGACTAAGAATACAAAGTTTTTTCATTTCTTTTTTCTTTTCTTTTCATACCTCCGCCGAGGAAGTTATGATTTTGGTCACTTTGTCTGTAAACACGATGGCTCGAAAGGTTTTGAATGAATTCTGATAAAACTTTGTAGGGGTGCAGAGTGGGGTCATGTTAACAGTCCATTAAAATTAGCCTTCCATACACCAAGGTCTCCAAGGTCAGCTTAACGATTTATTGGTCCAAAATTGACAAAAAGACTTAATACTTAGAAACTATGATTCTTACAATTGTGGTGTGATGCTGTAACTGTCTAACATGCAGGATGTAAAGGAAGGAGCCTAAACTGTTACCTGAATATCAGTAAGCTCTTTGTAGAACCTCTTTGCCAGGTCTGGACCGTTCTGCATGGTGGGGATCTGATATGTCTGAGAGAAAACAGAGGAGGAAATACTGGTGATTTCCATGGAGTCCAGATATAAGACTGCAAAACAAATTCTGAAGGTATTGACTATGTTTAAAACTCTAAAACTGAGAGCCTGCACTTTAAGCTCACATACTACACACATATCAAATATATATCCTGAATGTGTTTTGATACAAAGCCGTTGCTTTAAAGCTCAGCGAAACAGAAATGCAAAAAATTCCATGTTTGAAAAGTGTTACTGGGTCCAACAGCAGAATGAAGACATCACAGGAACGCCAGCCCTCACAATCACTCATAAAAAATAAAGAGCATCAGAGAACCAAGAGGTGAACTCCCACCTTTCCTTGGTAGAGCAGGCTGCCGACGGGGCAGACGACGCAGGCCGTCCCTGCACCGAACACCTCCAGGACTCTTCCAGCATCCAGAGCTCCGAGCAGCTCCTTCATATCCATAGTGCGCTCCGTGACTTTAAACTCTCCCTGACAGAAACACACAAAGCAAATGTAATTAAAGGTGGGGAAGAGGATTAAAGTCATGTGGTGATGGGTGGGGGGTGGGCTCCAATCAGTGCTGCATTCCATTTGAAGGGAGAAGTTGGAAATCCCAAGGAACTTTCAGCTGGAATGCTCCATTAAATTTGCACTAACCTTCACAATCCAAGATGGCAGCTGTGTGTGCCAAATGAAGTAAAACAGTTGAACTTGTAATCTGCATTATCACTGCAACTGGGCTCTATCTGTGAATGTGCTGCAGCAAGGATAAGCGGAAGAAAATGGATGGATGGATTTCTTAAACCACCAATCGCTCATTTACAAAATGACAACAGCAAACATCATGCTGGGTAATGGCAGCCAGCCTCACAGAGCACAACAGCATGGTGCCAGTAAGGAGGGGCACTGGGACACTGCTGCAAAGACAGATGGGGGATGAAATACAGAGAGCAGGGATGCAACAAAACAACTCATACCCAGAGCTGCGTGAACTGTTCGAAAAAGTTTTTCATTAAAAAAAAAAAAAGACTAATTTTGTTCCATTTCTGCATGCGCTGCTTCTGTACTGAACTCTCACTGTGGATGAGGCTCAGGCAGCTCTGCATGGACACGGCAACTCTAAAGATTTTATTTGTTCCAACTTCTGACGCTTTTATGTCAGAACAGGGGGAACCTGTGTGGAGACGTTTCTGGGCCCTGCTTTAATGAAAATTTAGTATCCACAGATATAGTCTAACTAAAGCGTTTAACTTTCTACTTTAATATCAGCATGTACATATTCTGATACTATATTAACAGTTGTCTTATTGACCTAACAGTGTGTGTTTAGTCTCCCCTCTGATGATCTTACCCAGGATCTGCCCAGGTCCAGCAGTGACTGTCTGGTCACTCCTGGGAGAATAATGCCATCCAGAGGAGGTGTCACCAGCTCTTTCTCTGCAAACACAGAAGGGGGAAAAAAATCTGTTTTAAACTGTGTTGACAGTAAGGAGAGGCTTATCTTCTTCTAACAGGATGAATGAAAGAAAACCAAAAGAAGGCAAAGTAAAACAATCTCACCTCCTTCCTTGTTGGTCCAGTAGATGAAGAGGTTCATGGTGCCGACCTCAGTGATCTGCTCATCCTCTCCATACAGCCACAGGACCTGCTGACAACCTCGCCTCGCTGCCTCACTCTGCACTGCTATTGTGGGACCGTAGTTACTACAAAGAAAATTAAAATAAGACAGACAGCCTGACTTATTACATATGAAGAGAGCAGCTTGGGCTGAAAAAATAATAAGACCCATTTATTCTGTTTGCATTTGTTTTGGTGTAATGCACATTTTGGACACCAGATGGAAATCAGTGGTAGTGGGACTCTTCAGTTTATGAATGGGGCTTTTTCAAATAAGAGATAAGATAAAACTTTAATGATCCCATGATGGGGAAATTTGCGCATTACAGCAGCTCGAGTACAGATAAGAACAAAATGAGAGCAGCAGTTAAGGATATAATAAAAAAATTAAAAAAGAATAAAGTAAGATAAAAAACAGCTATCAATGAGGAAAAAACACTATACACATTTGTTGCAGGTAAATCTGCATACAGCATACACAGTATGCATGAGTGGAGGAATGTAAATAAATATAAATGTTTCTGTAATATATGTATAAGCTGCACTGTATGCATAAAGTGATGGCAGTGGAGGTAAAGTGACTCATACAGTCTAACTGCTGTTGGGATGAATGACCCCTGAGAGCGCTCCTTCCTGCAGTGAGGATGTTTCAGTCTCTGACTGAAGGAACTGCTCAGCACACCCACGGTCTCATGCAGAGGATGTGAAGCATGGATGGGGTGTTGTGGTGTTGCTCTGTTATGGGTCGGGGTGTAACAGGGTGGTGTGAGGAGACTGCAGGTAGCGATAACACTGCACCAGGAGAGGGAGGGACAGCATATGGAGGGGGGTAGATAGGAGCTGGGGGGTGGGGGAGTCAAATCTATTGGAAAACAGATTGACGTCAATGGCCCGCCCCCGGTCAGCAGGGACTGTGGCTCCTCCATTGTCCTCGAAGTGGCCAGAGGTTTTATTCATGTTTCTCCAGACTCTCCAGTATTTTAAGATCCTTTTGCACTCTGCTTCTCGTTCAGCAGGGCCTTCAGCTCTGGGGTCACCCACGGTTTATTGTTGGAGAAGCACCATACCTTCTTGGTTGGTACAGTGTTCTCCACACACAAGTTCATGTAATCTGTGATGCAGTAGGTGACGGTGTCAATGTCCTCGCCGTAAGGCCTGCAGAGTTCCTGCCAGTCTGTGCATTGAAGGAATATACTCATGGTATATATTTGCCCTTATTTGCCTGAGGAACTCTGTCTTAGACTAGAAAATAAACATAACTGAACAATGACACAGAAGCACATAATGTTTTAGGACAGAATGTTTCTGCTATGTCACCATTTTATCAATAACAGCAGCAAGGACTCTCGAGTGGAGTGGTCAACGAGACTAAACAGATGATAAACGAACACTTCGAGGGAGAAGCAGCTGTGGAATCCTTTCTCTCTGTCTTGCACATTTCTTGTTTTGTATATGATGTAACCAAGATAGATAAGCTTTCACTATATGAAACTGTAAGCTGAAAAACAATGTGTCAGTACTTCATGTCTATCCAGTAAAACACTGGGAATGGCGTGCGGTTCTGACCCAGAGTAATCTGTAAACTGTATGAAAATGGCTAATTAAATTTAATAATTGGACTCCTTATTCCGTTGTGTTGTCACATTCCTGTTCGATAAACAAACACCCAGAAACCTAAAAGGCTTAAGCAGCAGCAATTATTTTTTTAATTTCTTCAACATTCAAAACAGTCTCTCAGGGCCTCACTGCTGTCCTCAGACCACAGCCGTACCACCTTCTTGGAGGGGGTTTCCTCTTTACCACGGAGGTGTAGGTGGGGTGGAAAATGACCAGGTTGTGGTCTGAGTGGCCCAGCTGCACAAGGGATGATGAGCTGTAAGCCTCCTTTGTGTTGGCAAACAGCAGGTCCAGAGTTTTATTGTCTCTTGTGATAATAATCAGGGACTGTGGATGTGCCATCTGTAAAGTGACTCTGAATCTACACAGACTACAAACCTCCACCTCCGCTGAAAATTCCCTTCACACCATGCATGAATTGAGTCCTGGGATCCTGAACGATATCTGGGTCTGGATTCGTTTGGGATATTTGAATGAATTTGTGCAGATTTAAGTCAAATTTTGCCATATCATGTACTGATATGAAATACTTCTAAAACTTCCTGCACCCAGATCCTGACTGACTCCAAAAGCTAACCACTTGAAAGTTGTGCGAATCCCCAAGTGTTAAAATTTTGATGCAAATCTGTCTTTAACTTCTCAATTAATCCTAAGAAACACAAACACACAAACTTGAACCAATAAAATAAACTCCATGGCAGAGGTAACAAACAATGTAAGCACCCCGAATTACTCTCAGCTCCACTGGAGTCTTGTGACTACTGATGCTAAATCAGGCCCAACAGCCTAAGTGTTTACGCCACTTGCATGAGCAGATTTTGTTGGCTTAGTGAATCGTTATGTAATCATCGTGGAGCTGAGCAGGTGCTACTGTAGGACAGCAGAGTCGTGTGGAAGCAGGGACGCAATTACAGGCTGCGTGGAATCAGTGGAGATTACATGAACGCCGGGGAGCCGCTGATTCGCCTGCTTTTGTGTTCTGTTCTGGTCTGACCTCATTCTTGTGATTATTTTTGATCTCAGCACACTTTTGTAACTGCAGACGTTTCCCAAAGTACAGCTGAACAGGTCATATCAGCAATGGTGAAGATTTTAAACTATAAGGCTGATTTTAATGCAGATACATTTGTTTTATGTTAATCACAAACCCTCTCCACCTCCTAAAAGATCACATCAGCTCGTTCTTTTTTGACACCAAGGCTGCCTCCATCAGCACAGAAAGAAATCCGCATAGTTGGAGTCCATCCAGACCCCCTGCTGAATGAAATCACAGCTGTGTTGTGCAGGACCAGAGGACCTCCACTCGACCATGACTGTGAAGCTGATCAATTACTTTAGATTTTTTAAAGGATTTATTAGTGTTTTAAAATCTAAAATGTGTATAAATCTTCATATTTTATTTACATTATGTTACTGTCATACTTTGTCTCTTCATGGCAATTGTGAGCTTAATTTCAATAACTATCAGAAATTTTCTCTTTTTCTACACCATCAACTAATATGTAATTCTAATTTTTTTTTTATGTGCAAAATAACCAGAGCAGGACAGACACTAAATACACTTTGTAGGGGTGACGTTCAGGAGGCCAAAACATAAAGGGACTCGTTATTCTGACTTGGAAAAACTCACAACTAAACCTCAATAACTTGCCGTGTCTGTGTGTTAAATGAAGGATAAAAACTTACCCTCCCATCTTGTAGGCCCCAACGCCTCCTTTCCAAGCTCTCACAAACGCAGGGTCTGCTAGCAGGGAAACTGGGTTAAAGGACCCTGTTGCAAAGTAGGGCCCAACAGGGCTGATGATGACGAAGATCATAGCTTTTCCCGGACGAGACACGCCAAGAGACGGCTGAATGAGGGGTGAGAAGAGACAAGAGACGACTATTAATGAGGAGAAGGGCATCAGTACACTGTAGAGCAGGACTGTATTTCAGGCACATCCTGATTTAATTAACATGACTGAAATGGTAACCTGAGACACTAAAGCTCACCTCAGTTCCAATGTAAGTAGGTCTGATGTAGAGGCTGGCCTCCTGGGAATAGGGCACCCACTCCTGGTCGATGTCGACCAGCTTCTTGATGCACTCCAGCAGTTCCCCTTTATCAAACAGCTGCACGGGGAAAAGACATTTAACAGTAAGCTGATGGCCCTTGTTGTTGTTTTTTACACTGGGCTGATTGGATTTACTCTATAGAGCCACTTCATTATATTACATTTAACATTTTACATAGAATTTTACTATATTTTATTTAGACTCTTCTTCTTTTGTGGAATTTTTTGACCTTATTAAGCCATTTTATTTTTTCTTGCAGTATTCTATTTCATTTAAGCTATTCTATTATAAGCTGTACTTAATGTTTTGGCTGCTGTAACAGGAATTTCTCATTTTTTGAGAAATAAAGAATATTTTGATCTGAAACACAAAAATAAAATGAATGTCTCAAATTAACATTTTAATTCTGTAGGTCAGTTCATGATAGATGGATAAACATTTAATGTAAAGTACTAAATACATGTGCTTTAACATCACATGGGAAAATGGGAAGAGAAAATGGGTGGCTGTAGCTCAGTAGGTAGAGCAGGTCACCTACTGATCGGAAGGTCAGTGGTTCGATTCCTGGCTACTCCAGGCTACATGCCAATGTATCCTTGGGCAAGATACTTAACCCCAAGTTGCTCTCCGACCGTCCCGTCGGAGTATGAATGTGTGTGAATGTTAGCTAATTAAAAGCACTTAGCTTAGTAAACATGGAAGTGCTTGTATGAATGGGAGTGCATGGGTGAATGCACACAGGTTGTATAAGTGCTTTGAGTGCTCATACTGAGTAGAAAAGCGCTATATAAGAACTAGTCCATTTACTATGTGAACAGTCTTTCTGGTACACATCAGTCTTCCTTGTGTGTAGTTTGTAACCTGCAGCCTGATCATTTTATCTTCTATTTTATCTTTGGCAGAAGTGAAACACGCCATTCTGTTAAAAGACAAAACAGAAAGAAGATAGAAGAGCAAATGATCAGGTTGCAGGATATAATGTGGTAACTGAGTTTTAAAGGCCTAGCTGTGTTACTTAGCTTTTGCTGCTGCAAGATAAAGCATTAAAAGTCTAGATCAACTTTTCAGCCAGAGTACTCTGTGTGTTTTGCCAGAGCTCTGTATGCACTGCACTGATTGGCTTAAATGAATCAGCTGCATTTTGTCATGCAGTGCCAGTCTCTTTGAATAAGGCCTTAGTGTCTCATGATGGTCTAAATTCTTTTTTCTGAGGCATTTCCAATTCCAAATCAGAATGATATGCTGTGTGAAGAACTAACAAAATTTGGGATTTAAACCAACAAAATACTGCAAAGAGCAACTGCCAGGGTTGAAAAATGGGAATAAATAAATAAATAAAAACAGCGAGTCAAAACACCCACAGACTCCCACCTTAAATACCCAACTTTAAAGTTGGCATGTTTACAACCTGTTGGAAAACTGTTTTGATCTGTATGTGGTAATATCCCTTCTATTACCAGTTTAAACTGTACTAAATGTTATGTATTATCATGGGCATGGCTGAAAGGTGCTGTTTTGTCTTGTTCAGCTTTCAGTGTAACTAAAAGACACTCTAAGGGGTCAGCTATTCAGTTTATCCAGAGTACCTTTTTCTGATAGCCAAATTTAGCATCCCATTTGATATCACAATGCAACCTACTAACCAAGCTAATTAGCTTACACTAGCATTAGCTGATAATTCTCCAGGTGTACTCACTCATCAAAACATGGTCATCTTCAGTTTCAAATCAAGGGCGACAATGATTAGAATGCTAAATTTGAGCCTTTAAAACAGTATTCCAAAAAAACAAACAATGTATGATATCCATCTTTTATATACAGTCTGTGATATTTTAAGGTTTTTGATGTACAAACTCACAGGAAGGCTGCTCCTGTTTGCACTCCGATGCATCCTCTCCATGTTCAGCATGGGTCTGAACAGACGGATGTGGTTGTCGACTCCACGGTACGCCTTCATGCCTTCAAACAGCTGGAGGGAAAAGACAGAAACACACGACACCTTATTTAATTCCATTTGCATAACTTTTGTTCATTACGTTAGTTAAAAGTCAAATGTCACAGTGTTTCCCTTCCACTCAATGGTTATGGCAACAACATTCATCCAATATCAGGTAAGAGATCATATTTACCCTTCTCAGTGGCAAAAATGTATTAGTTATTGGCTATTTTTTTAAGTTCCTGGTCTACTGGGTCTCTTATATGTTGCACCACAGTAGGAGGTGCTGCACCCAGTGAAAACAGCATGTACATTTTTATACTACATATTGGCAGAGTTCTTCTCGCTCACCTCTATGGAGTAGTGCAGGGCAGAGCTGGCTGGGTGCAGTGACAAATTCTGGAAAGGTTTGATCTGAGGAGCTTCCCAGCCGTCCTTCTCCGACCAGTTGATGGTCAACATGTGGTCGGAGAACTGTTTGCCAAAGAGCAGTGTTGAGGGGTCAGGCTTCGGCTTGCATGCCGTGTTGCGTTCGATGGTGATATCTGCTGCCTGAGATGGAGACAGACAAGCGAGCCGGAGAAAGGTGGAGCAAAACAAGGAAGAAGACGGGACAAGAGCAGAGCAGGCGACGAATACAATGATTGTTTTTAAATTGCAATTATTGACAGAGCATGCTTAAAAGATCAATTAGTGGTGTGTTATACAGAGGTCAGACTTATCTGACACAATTAATGAGGTTTAAATTAAACTGAATTAAATAATTACGACAGGCACATAGTGGGGGGGAGGGGGGGGGGGCACAGAAGGGGAAAGAAACTGTAAATAAGAGGCAACTTGTCCAAGCTAAAGAGACGAATCCCTCTTCTCAAAGTTACTTTCTTCTTTCTGTTACCATCATCTCATGTTCTACATAACAAGCCAGGCATTCACAGCCACACCAGATTGTAATTCACGCTTTGAGGTAATGACATAGGTCTTACCTGGTGGAAAAGAAATTGCTAACGCTTTCCTCATTACCTTAAAGGAGCTGGTGAACCGCAGTGAGCCAAAGGAAAAAGGGAAAGCCTGAACAAATCGTCCATGGAGTACCTGTAAGCGAAGCATGACAAAACTCTTTCTTTTCTTTAAATAGCAGTTCAAAGTGTAAAACTTTTTTACCACATAATCATGTAAGCTGATTTGCATGTAGCAATATTGATCCAGCCTTGGAAACACTCAGGGAGATAATGTCCAGTGTCATTTTTGTGGGGTATGTGTGACTCAGCACCAGTCATATTGCCTGCACTTCATAGTATGCAGCAAAAAACACATGCCTGTGAGAGACAGTACTAAGAGCTGTACTGTAAATAGAATCAGACTCGTGTATAAGGTGCTCTCTGCAGACTGATGATATTATGTGGGTTACAAAGGAGCTACCAAATAAGACACATTAACAGCCAACCATACAGGGTTATTTCATAAAAACATCAGTATGCCAAGTACATAAATTATTACTGCCACTTGTTTGACTGGCTTTGTAGGTCAGGATTCATGACTGGAGCTCAGGAGAGGTTGTATAAGACATACAAATGTAATTCAGCTTTGGGGTAAGGCAGGATGGGACATTATACTCTGGTTTAACTTGTATATGGATAAACTGTCCTGGCAGTTTAATACTTATGAAAGAGGTTAAAGCTTAAAGCAATCCCTGACTTAATCTCTTGAAATTTCATATTTTAGTTTACCTTTGGCACTAATTTTGACATATTGTAACTAACTTCAATTTTGCCAACTAAACAGCATGGTGTCTCTCATGTATGGTCATCAGCACAAATGCCTGTCTGTGTTATGAAGCGGCCATTTCCAGCCCCGAGCACCTGAACCACTCTGAGTACAGCTACAGGCTCCAAGGAGCAGATGGAAAAAATTGGCTCAACAACTTTGGTGGGAAAAATTAATCAGAAATTACTATTTGACTCCAAAAAAAACAAAACAAAAAAACATTCACACAGTGTCATGAACACTTGTCATACTGAGTAAACTGATGAGTTAAAAGTAGTCATAACTATATACATAACTAGATTCATTCTAACACGAAATATAAAGTTAAACGTTAGATTGGCAGGTGGAGTTCATGAAGGGCCACAGAGGTCATCTGACAGACCACGTCTGAGAGTCAAGGCCACAAACCACTCTGTAATTTCTACTAAAAGCTGCACAGTGACTCAACAGAGCTGCAGGAGCCAAGTGGAGCATTTTGGTGAAAAGATGATGCACGATTTATCTTTTGCACAATGAGAGTGTTGGGATACGTCTTTTTCGGAGGCGACATTTGCCAGATGGCCTTACAAATCTGATGAACGAAAGTTGCCTCATTTAGACCTAGAGAGAAATTTAGCTGTTTGCTTTAACAATAGTAATAAAAAACGCATTAAGAAAGTACATTTATACATTTACTAAGTAACTCATACCATTCATTATAAATGTAAAAGGCTTAAAACACAAGAGTAATAACACGGTGATAAAACACCCAGACTGCGCAGTTACAATTGGATAACATAAAGAGCACTTGGTGTGTAATATTCAGTTCAGCACACGAGACACAGACTGACCAAAAACATTATGTCGTGCATAATTAGTAAGCTGTGTAACGTACTTAAAATATCGTAAAAAAGATGGAAGACTTTTTTGGTTTGGAAGTGATCCGAATTCGTTATCGACCATTAACATTTACAGACGACTCTTTGTTGTGTTTTTTTCCGATGTGTAGCTTTTCGGACACAAGCAGGAGAAATAAAATCTCCACATTTCTGTATTAGGTTTGGCGTGGCAACCTTTTCACGTTGTACTGTATTGCCATCCTCCCCGCTGGCGCGGGATTCTCCAGTGGAGTGAACCAGCGTGTTTTAGGGCCTCTTATCGTCCCCGCTGAGGGCCGGCCGCCTTATCTCTCATTGAGGTGAATCATTTACCCATATGATCACATTAAGCTGTTAATAAACAGCAGACAGAAAGTCAATGAACTCACCGTCCGGAGGGCTGCCATCTCTGCAACGCTGATGACGATAAACAGTTTACGTGTCCGTGCGGAAACAAACGCTCAAAGTCAACTTGAGTTCCGCTTTGAAATACGAGCCCTATCTCTGCAGCGACGAACTCAGAAGCCTCAGGACATGAGCAGCGTGTGACCACTTTGAAATATATACTTTTGTACTGGCCAAATAATTCAAAAACCAGTATAAAGACACAACAGTGTCGGTGTAATAAAAGAAATCAATGCATTAAGCAGTTCTGCAGTTATGGTAACCGGCTTTATTAACCAGTAGTCTCATTCAGGAAGTCCTTGGCCCGGGTAGGAGAAAGGAGGTTATTAGAGGTCAGAGAAGCTGATGCTGATTGGTTGATCAGAGGGGAGTGGTGCAGGTCGTGTTACAGAGTTAGAATGCCACATTTTTCAGCTTTAAAATTTCCTCAAGCAAGAAAGCTGTAGAAATAAGTGAATTAAATTTCTTTCTATACTGAAAATTATGTACTATTCATTTTAGTTATGTAACCAGCAGACTTGAACATATCAGGGTTGTGAGGACTGGATCTGACTCTTGAAGCCGTAGTTCAGTTCAGCTCCTCCACTGAGCAGCAGGTCAATCCCGGTGCAGAAAGTGGCCTCAGCAGCGAGATATAAGGCAGCCAGTCCACACTCAGCCTCAGTCCCCATTCGACCCATAAGCTGTTGGGGAAGAAAGCGTGTCACTACTCATTCCAAGACTGCATATTTCTGGGTGGACTGGGTAAATTCCTTTTGTTTCTGTGCCTGCAGCTGTTCCAACTGTGGCTGCTCAGCTCACAAGTATTTGTCAAGTGAGAGAAGCATTTCAAAAAGCTCCATGATTTCCCATGCAAAAAAAAAAAAAAAATGAACCAAGCTTCATCAGCCCACAACTAGGGAAAACTGCAAACTTCTTAATGTGACAGAGGCTTAACAGAGGGTTTCCATTATTTGAATGACTGGAGTAAAGAAAGTATAAAAATGACAGATCCTGGTCCTGGTCTGTAATAATTTATTTGAACATGGAAACAACATCAACACTTTAAGCACCAGGCACTGAAACATGTTTTAAAGTCTTCCAAACGAGCTTACCTCGTTAAACACACACACACACACATTATTATGTCTGCATTTTTTTTTTTTAACTTGCAATTCGTCTGTTAACGCCAACTGAAAATCAAAGACTTACGGTAAATACTGAATTATCTTCTTCTTCTTCCCATTAGGGGTTGCCACAGTGAATCATCTGCCTCCATCTCACCCTATCCCTAGCATCCTCTTCTGTCACACCATCTCTCTGCATGTCCTCCTTCACTGTATCCATGAATCTTCTGAGGTCTTCCTCATTTCTTCCTGCCTGGCAGCTGTCTCCTCCATGGGGACGCTCTCTACCACTTCATCCAACTTAATCTGGAATTCCTCTTTCTCTTCTAGTTAATTCATCACCCCTTTAATTTCCAGCTTCAAACTCATGATTCTGCCTGACACTCTTCAAAATATATCTGCCTTCCTTCTCTCCATCACTTCAGCCAGCTCTCTTCCTTTACGTGTCGTAGACCCTGCATTTAAAGTACCTTCTTTCACCACCACACACCTTTCCCTGCCTCCTAACAATCCCCTGGAAGATGTTCCTGGAACATCTTTCCAGGAACTTTAATTTCCTTAATTTGGCCTCTGAACACCTTTCTGAACGTACCTGAGCATTTTCCCCCATTTTAATGGTGTCAGCAACATCTGGTGTCGCTGCTGCTAGTTCCTCCCACAGAGGTGTCATCACATTACCTGGTGAAATGCTGCAACAAAAGTCAGATCAGACAAAGAAGACATTATTAGATTAAAGGAAGTGAAATACTTATATTTATATTACACTTGAATTCTTATTTATCAGAATCATGTTTTCATTTCACTGTGGTTCTGTATTTCCCCCCAGTTATTGTGCATTTGTAGCTGTTTTGTATCTTAGTCTATTGTGGTTTTATGAGAATAAAAAGTGTAAAAAAGTTGAATTATCTACTGCGGATTCGAAAGCACAAATAGTGACAGAACTTAGCAACAGCTCTGAAGTGCTGTTGAATATTTAGTAACAAATGGTTTAGGTGCAAATTAGTTATGTGAGAGGTTATTGAATGTGTTTTACAAATTCATTTAAACACACAGAACCAATTATTTAGTTAATAGTTTACTGATAAAAGATATTAATGTAACATATTTCATTTATTCCAGAACGTGTTTTTCCTTCAAATATATGCATTTAGATTCCCCACTAGATGGCGGTGTTGCCTCGCGTTTGGGCAGAGGCGAAGAAGACAATGTTGTTAGCTAGTTTTAAGCATGTTAGCCAGCCGAACAAGTGTGTTGTACAAAATGTATTAATTAGATGCAGTTCTAGTAAAAGCAAGATGAAGTTCAAATCGGACGTCTGGGCATTTTTCCTTTAAAAACAGATGTTGCAGCTAAATCCACAACATTTTTTGGTGCCGAAACCCGGGACAGGACGTGTGAAAAAGGATCTTTGTTGGGATCAAGCCGATAGCTGTAACAACGACAAACGAAAAGGAAAAAATGACGGAGCGACTACAAAGGTTAAAACAGAAGCGGACTGTGCTGCGGGCGTCCGTTACGAAGCTGCTGCAAAATATTCAGGATGAAACAAGTAAAAGTAATGTGAACAGTGATCATTTGCAAGAGCTGTTAGCCATGTTATCGCAGAAGGAGAAAAGCCTGCAAGATATTGAACCCGGTATAGAGCAGGAGATCGCATTGGAGGAGTTAGATGCGGACATGATGAGGACAATGGAGTATCAAGACAACACGAGCTTATGGCGCACGCGAGCGGAGAGAGCGATTGAAAGGGCTGCCATACAACAACTTGAACCGGGAGGGGACGCTGCCATAGAAACGCGTCCACAACGACTGGGTGACGCAAGTACACGGTCAACAGCAAGCAGACCCTCTGTAAAACTACCCAAGCTCTCAATAAGCAAATACAATGGAGAAGTATGCATGTGGCAAGAGTTTTGGGACCAGTTCGAAAATGCTATTCACCGAAACCCAGACTTGAGCAAAACTGAAAGATTCACTTACCTGAAGTCATATCTCATCGGGCCAGCTGCACGAGCTGTTGCAGGGCTGAAGGTAACTGACGAACTATGATACTGCAGTAGACATGCTTAAGCAAAGATTTGGAAGGAAAGATCTCATTGTAAGTGCGCATATGTCTAAATTACTGAATCTAAGCCCAGTAAAAAGAAGCGCAGACATTGTCGCTTTGAGACAACTTTTTGATGATGTTGAAGTACAAATAAGAAGCCTAGAAGCTTTAGGTGTTGTGTCAGATAGTTATGGCGGTTTACTGTGCCCCATACTGCTCAAAATGATTCCTGATGACCTTGCCCTTGAGTATACACGCAAAACAGATATCGGGCAAGCATGGGATGTTGATGATCTTGTTAAATTTTTGCAACAAGAAGTTGAAAGCAGAGAACGTGCTGCCCATTTGACAAAACCAAGCGAGACTTTTAAAGATGCACATGGCATGCAGAAACAACACTGCAAACCAGATTTAAGCAGAGATAAGTGGAAAAGAGTTAACGTGCCATCAGCAGCAGCCCTCCACACAGGCAGTTCAAATACACCCCTAGTGCCCAGTTGCATATTCTGTAACAGTACCAGCCACAAGTCAGAACAGTGCACAGAAGACACAGTCACAAGCAGGAAGGAAAAGCTAAAGAAAGCAGGAAGGTGTTTTATATGCCTAAAACCAAGACATCTTGCTCGAGACTGCAGATCGAAAAATGTGACATGCACTGATTGTGGTAGAAGACATCATGCGGTAGTGTGTGACAAAGGTGAACAACCGTTAGAAAACACTGATGCTGCAGAGAACACAAGTGATGCTGTAGTCTCGTCAGTCATTCCACACGCAGCAAACCCGACTGAAAAATGTGAAACAGTATTGTTGCAAACTGTGAGAGCGAGGGTTGAAGGACCCGGTGGAAAGAAGCTTGTGCGTTGCTTGATTGATGGAGGAAGCCAACGGAGTTTTGTTCAGGAGAAACAAGTGAAGGATTTAAAACTGCCAGTGGTGAAACAAGAAACACTGAACCTGCACACGTTTGGCTCTAAGAACCCTGTGACCACTAAATGCAACGTCATAAAACTAGTCCTGGAGAATGTGAGAAACAAAGATCAGGAAATTGAGATTGAAGCTGTTCAAACGCCGCAGCTGTGTACTGCAGTCATGAAAATACCCAGTAAACACATCCAACAGCAGCTGGAGAAAAAAGGGCTACCGGTAGCAGATGTGTCAACAGGAGACAAGGACGATTTAGAGCTGTCAGTACTGATCGGAGCAGATTACTACTGGAAAATAGTCACAGGCAAAACTGAAAGACTGTCAGATGCATTAGTTGCTATTGAAACCAGATTTGGCTGGGCAGTGCAAGGACCAGTTGTCATGTCCAGTATGAATGAAGCAGCATGTATGCACATTGGACTCAGTGAAGACTCATTGGAGATCTCAAACCAGCTAAAAGCATTTTGGGAAATAGAGTCACTGGGAATTTCTACCAAAGGTGAGGAAACACCTGATGACAAGAAAGCACAAGAGAGCTTTGACAGGTCAGTCAGATTCATAAATGAGCGATATGAAGTTGCATTGCCATGGCGACAAGACACACCCGAACTAGCAGACAACAAGAAGGTTGCAGAGAAAAGGTTGGAAAGCTTGAAAAGAAAACTGAAATCTGACGTAACGCTGTTCAAAAGATACAATGATGTAATAGAAGAATACAAAGAGCAGGGAATATGTGAAGATGTGCCAGAGAGCAGCTATTCAGCAGAGGCAGAGAATGTAACATACTACTTGCCTCATCATGCTGTAATCAGAGAGGACAAGGTAACTACCAAATTAAGGGTAGTTTTTGATGCTTCATCACGTGAAGAAGGTTGTTCTTCTTTAAATGACTGTTTATTACCTGGCCCAAACCTGAATGCTGACCTCATAAGCATTTTAATCAGATTCAGACAAAATTCAGTAGCTTTCACAGCAGACATTACAAAGGCTTTCCTGCAGATATCCATTACTGAGAGTGACAGAAATGCTGTGAGATTTTGTGGTTTACAGGACCCCCAGATTCTGAAGGCACCAACACACGCATAATGAGAATGGCACGTGTTGTGTTTGGAGTAACTTCAAGTCCATTCTTACTTGCAGCCACAATCAGACATCATCTAGAAAAATATCAAGCTGACCAACCAGATACAGTAAAGCTAATGAGAGACTCACTTTATGTGGATGATCTGATTGCTAGTTCAAGCAATGCAGAAGAGGCATACAAACTTACTACAAGAGCGAGAGAGATATTGGCGGCTGCCAACATGAACCTGTGTAAGTGGACAACAAACTCCCATGAACTGCAAACTAAGTGGTCAAACAGCAGCCTTGATTTTACACAAGAAACAGAAGCACATGGAGCTGTGCTCAAGGTACTTAGTTTGGTGTGGAGACCGGACACAGACGACTTTGCATTTGACCTCAAACACTTGATGAGCATTCTGAAAGGAAAAGAGAACACAAAGAGGAGTGTTTTGAGATCATCCGCCAGAATCTTTGATCCCATAGGATTCCTAACGCCATTTACTATTCGAGTAAAATGTTTGTTTCAAGAAATGTGGCAAAGGGGCCTGAGCTGGGATGACGAGCTGCCTCCAGACCTTTCACAAGCATGGCAACAGTGGTGCATGGAGCTTCCTCAGATCCACCAAATAGTCATTCCAAGGTGGTATGGAACAGAAAACCTGTCAGGTAAATCACAAGTTCTCCATGTTTTCACAGATGCAAGCGAAAGGGCCTATGGCGCAGTTGCGTACCTGCAAGGACAAACACCAGAAGAAGAGACTGTTACCACGCTGGTAGCGTCCAAGTCAAGAGTGGCACCAATCAAAACAATAACACTTCCACGGTTGGAATTAATGGGAGCCTTGATTGGAGCAAGGTTGGCAAATAACCTTTTGAATGCACTAAATATGCAACTCAGCCAACTCAAAATGTGGTCAGACTCCATGATAGTGATCCATTGGATTCGCAGCTCATCAAAGAAATGGAAACAGTTTGTTGCGAACAGGGTCATGGAGATACAAACTTTGACACCTCCGGAACTATGGACACATTGTAATGGGAAACTTAACCCAGCTGATCTCACAACAAGAGGTCAGTCTGCAACAAGGCTGAAAGAAGAAGAGCTCTGGTGGTCAGGCCCACAATTTTTGAAAGAAAGCCAGAGACAAACCACCCCGCCAGAGACAACAGAAAACATGTTTTCAGAAGAAGAGGTTAAAGCGGAGTTAAAGGCAAGTCAAGTCGCAGTACATCTCAGTAACAGTGAAAGAGTAGAATCTGAGCCATTGCTTCAACTGGAAAGGTACAGCAAACTACAAACTATTCTAAGAATAACTGCATGGATTCAAAGATTTCTTCACAACTGTCGTTCAAATCAAAGAAAAGCTGGAGAAATAACAGCAAAGGAAATATCAGAAGCTGAAAAGGTCTGGATACGTGAAGCACAACTTAGCAGTTTTGAAAGGGAAATAAAAGAGTTGAAAACTGGAGAAAATGTGCACAAAAACTCAAAATTGAGAGACTTTAAACCATTTCTGGACGAGCATGGTTTAATCTGTGTAGGAGGAAGGCTGCAACAATCGGACATGAGTTTCAGTGAGCAACACCCATGGTTGCTACCCTCAAGTCACAGATTTACACAACTTCTGATGGAATACAGTCACAAAAAGGTTATGCATTCAGGCGTAAGAGACACTCTTGTTCATCTGCGAGAGAAATACTGGATTCCACGTGCAAGACAGCTTGTCAAAAAATGTATTTCAGATTGTACTATCTGTAAAAGATTCAAAGTGAAAGCAGCACAGCAAACAGCTGCGCCTCTACCCAAAGACAGAGTTACGGAAGCACCGCCCTTTGAAATCACAGGTGTAGACTTTGCAGGCCCACTGTTTGTAAAGACAAAGAACACTACAGAGAAAGCGTATGTCGCACTTTTCACCTGTGCAGTGACACGTGCAGTGCACCTTGAATTAGTGTCGAGTCTATCAACAGAAAGTTTCCTCTTGGCACTCAAAAGATTTGTTTCACGGAGGGGACTATGCAGAATAATCTACTCGGACAATGCAAAAACTTTCAAATGGGCTGATCAAGATCTAAAGGACCTGTGGAAAGCTATGAAAGAGCCTGAGCTGTTCGAATATTTTTCTGAAAGAGGAATCAAGTGGAAATTTATTGTGGAGAGAGCAGCTTGGTGGGGCGGGTTTTGGGAAAGATTAGTGCTTTCTGTAAAGGGATGCCTCAAAAGAGTCATGGGCAGAGCATCTTTGCGTTTTGAAGAGTTAACTTCTCTATTGACAGAAATAGAAGCCACTATCAACTCAAGACCACTCACATTTGTGTACAATGATTTGAAAAAACCTCTACCTCTGACGCCAGCTCATTTCCTGATTGGGAAAAGACTCACCTCTTTACCACCAAAGCCATTTTCTGCAGAAAGTCAGACAACAAATGCAAACAAAGAAGAGCTGACCCGAAGATGGAAATACCGTCACAGACTTGTAAATGAATTTTGGAACCGATGGAGGAGGGAGTATTTGCAGGACCTCAGATCTGCACACACTCGTCAAACCCCAAATCCAATGCAACTCAAAACAGGAGATCTAGTTCTAATTGGAGATGACAAGATGCCACGTCTAACATGGAAAACAGGACTAATTACGGAAGTGTTCCCAGGAAGAGATGGACTAGTCAGATCCTGCGCTGTGCGTACTTCAACTGGGACAACATTAAGAAGACCAGTTCAGCTACTATATCCTTTTGAAATTATTGCTTAAACTGTCTTCTGGGGGGGAGGATGTTGAATATTTAGTAACAAATGGTTTAGGTGCAAATTAGTTATGTGAGAGGTTATTGAATGTGTTTTACAAATTCATTTAAACACACAGAACCAATTATTTAGTTAATAGTTTACTGATAAAAGATATTAATGTAACATATTTCATTTATTCCAGAACGTGTTTTTCCTTCAAATATATGCATTTATTTGAATTATTTGGGTCTTGCTCCAGCCTCTGACGGGGACGGTCGCATTCTATCTCTCTCCCTGCCCTCCCTATCTTTCCTGCTTGCTGCTTGCTGTGAGAGCGTCTCTTGCACACTGTTCGAATAAGAATAAGATTGAGAGCAATATGGATTTGGCAAACTGGGCCTTCAAGACCATGGATCGAATTTTTTCCACTATGAGATCTGGGAAAGGGGAGCCTGCGTGTCCGAGTGGAACAGACCCGGTTGGATACGTCATCGACTCCTGGAGCTCGTGGAGACCTGTGTGCTTCTCGGCCCTAGAGGTGGAAGACGTGGAAGACGCTTACATATTTGGCTATCTGGTAGTGGTATCTTTTCTGTTTGGGCTTGGAGGATACCTGATTTACCGTGAAATCAAGAAAACCTGGACGGCAGTTCGACATCTGCAGAGGCTGCCGACCCAGGTGGATGGGCTGACCAGAATGGTACAGACTCAGACTCAAAGCCTGATGAACCTGAGCCGTAGACTTGGGGAGTAGCAGGTGAGAGGGGTTCGATCTGGAGATAAGGTACGGTTCTGCTCAGTGAGGACGGTAACTAATGAATTTGGATTATTGGATTTATTGAATGGTTTCCCAGTGAGACTGAAGGCTGTTGAAAAAACAAGCAGCCTGTTCCAAAACAACATCTGCATTATCAGAATTCGGCTCCCTAGCCGGCCTTGGCTGGCAATCATATCTCTCCAGAACTATGTGTGAAGGCCGCTATCCCCCTCAGCCCTCTCTGTGATTTGTGAAGCTGGATCTGGTGTACCAAGGCTGCTGATGAACTTCCATCACTATCAGCAAACTGTTTGCCTGGGAGCTGGCATCTGGGCTCCACAATGCCCCCACCCTCTCGTCTCCGTCTGCGTCCCCTCCTGACCCTGACCCTACCCACCATACTGCTATCCCGGCTTTATATGTGCAATATGCTTTTTGCTGAGGTGTTTTTTGGAACCTCGTAAGGTGTTCTTTATGAACACAGTATGAGATGATTTTTTGAACCTAACTATCCCAATGTATCTCTTTCTGTCTCTCTGCTAAAGGTAGCGCCGTTGAGAAACGGTTGCATGACCTCAGACATCTGCCCCCCCCCCCCTGTCTGTGTTATGTTTTTGTCTTGGATGGATGTTCTGTTAACTGCAATTTCCCCATTTGTGGGACTAATAAAGGCATTCTTGATTCTTGATTCTTGATTCTTGATTTAGATTCCCCACTAGATGGCGGTGTTGCCTCGCGTTTGGGCAGAGGCGAAGAAGACAATGTTGTTAGCTAGTTTTAAGCATGTTAGCCAGCCGAACAAGTGTGTTGTACAAAATGTATTAATTAGATGCAGTTCTAGTAAAAGCAAGATGAAGTTCAAATCGGACGTCTGGGCATTTTTCCTTTAAAAACAGATGTTGCAGCTAAATCCACAACAAGTGCAGAGTACCAGTTTCATGGAACTGTGTCATGCTGCATCATCCCTATCACATGAAATTTCAATTTAAAAAATTATGAGAAAGATGGGCTGTGGGTTTGTGATAATTATCGCAAGCAGCAGTGACTGAAGGGAAGTCCATGTAAGAAATACAGATTAGTTTTTCTTACTTCTGACACCATCAACCATCTCATGACCCCTCAGATACCGTGATATTAGGACCATTTCAGAAGGTTCCATCCATATTTGGGAACCACTAGACAAAACTAGTTACCCCTGTGTAAAGTAGAAAGTACCTGTAGTTTAATATATTAGCCACAGGGTGTTTTTTTCTTTCTTTGTAATTGTTGCTGCTCTAATTATGTAAGAAAACAGTGCTTTCTCATAAACCATACTTATTTCATGAAATTAAAATTAAACCAATTAAACTGATCAATTATCACAATATCACTTACACCTCCACCACAGATGCCTTCCTTAGGCGTGATTTTAACTCTGGGTAAATCTGACTTACCAAATTGCACAGCACATTTCTATATCCTGTACCTGGGGTTAAAGTGAAATCAGTGCTGTAGAAAATAATTCATATATAGTCTCTCTTTTTTTCTTTTTTGGACAAAATGCAGCTGAAGAAACCAGAGTGAACACAGACACCAGTTTGCCTCACCAGTTGACTCTCACACTGTAGCGGCTCTCATCCACTGCCATTGCCTTTGTCATGGAAATGATTGCTCCCTTGTGGACAAAACATCACATTACAAGACTTTCTCTTGGATGAAATTTAGGAAATGAGTCAAGTTGCAGGAACATTAGCTCACCTTAGTGGCAACGTACGGTGCAGCATCTTTCTGACCGATAATACCCACAAGACTGGAAATATTGATGATGTTTCCCTGACGCTTTCGCAAGTACGGCAACGCATACTGCAGAGAGAGTCAGACTTTCAGGTGATGCAAGGATCATTTCTAAACTCAGCATAGTTAATTGGATTTATGCACTGGTTAAAATGTCTGTTATAAACAAACAAAATCTGACCAAATTAATGATGCAAAAAGATGCAGCCCCTTTAGTTCATCCTCTGTCTGACTGGCTCAGATGACCATATTATAGGGAAATCCACTCTTTCTGACATACACAGGTAGAAAAAAAAAAACTGACTGAAATGGGGCATTTAGACAGCCTGAAGTCTGAGCTTTTTGCCCACAGGGATTACTTACTCATACACTGACCTCATTATTTGAAATTTTGGCCATATTTAATATGAGTCACCACTGGAGCAGTACACATATGACAGAAAATGAGAGAATAGGTCCAAAATGACCCTTTTAATTGAACATTTTTCAATGTGTGAGATTTGACCTCTTATATTTGTGTTAAATACATTATAAATATGCACATTGGGGATCTCTCTCTAATACTCTGGGGTCTATACCTCACAGTATGAAGCACTTTGATGTGAACTGAACTGTGTTTTGAAATTCCATAACTTGAAAATTACATCTGAAGAGAAAAATGTGTTCATGTGCTTTTAGATCAGTGTAAATTTTTTTTGTTTGTTTTGTTTTTTAAATGTATGCCTAAAAAAATCATTAGACCATCATTCGATGCAAGGCCACAGCTGCCCTAAATTAACAGCGCTGGTAATTTAAATTTTTTTTTTAATGTTTCTATACTGCCTATGTGGAAGCTCCTTAATATTTTTAATACTATATGAATTTTCAAATTTACTGTTTTACAAAAAAGCTGAAAAAAGTGAAATACATGATTTTTGTTTGATTAAGAAGCCAAATTACAGTCATTTCCCTGAGCAGAAGTTTTAATGGTTATATTTGACTCATATCTGCCGTGTCAGAGAAGTTCAGCCCATGAATTCAGTTTGTTATTCACTTAACAAATAACATATTTTTTTAGTTTTAAGCAAGATTTCTAAAATATTCGTGTTTTCTTGTCTTTATGACCAGTGGTGTAATAAAGTTTTTATTTGTTTTTTAACTAATGAGAAATATTTAAATGTCTCACTCATCATGGTCTTTTTTGTTGTTTATAAGCATTTATAAGAAACACATTTGCAGCCATAGGTATGAAAATGTACTTTAGAAGCCAGGAAGTAGCTGACGAGGTTCAGATTCAACAAGTCTCTGAACTCCTCCGCTGTGGTGTCGTCAGTGGGTTTATGAGGAGGGTCTGAAGAGGAAGATTTCACACGCAAAGACAGAACGTAAGCAGCAGTAGCCTTGTTATCGCGTCTGCGTGGAAGGAAAAACACGTGTGACACTCACGCCAGCCTGCATTGTTGACCAGACAGTCAATGTGACCAAACTGCTCCGCTGCGACTGCGATCAGTCTCTGTGGGAGAGAAACCAACAAATGAGAAACACATGCAGTTTTTCTGCATCAACAATGAGTGCCTGAGTCCTACACATGCGACAGAGAACAAGTTTAACCGCGGTGAAGTTAGTTTCAAGTTGGATATTGGATATTCAAGCTCCGCAGAGTTAGCGGCATCTAGCTCGCAGTTGATCCGATTCAGGGACTCAGATTTCGGCCAGCCGCTCTCTGCCGCTCCCTGTTCTCTCGCGCGGAGGTTCACTTAGGGACTATCAATAAATTTCCGAACCAAACATTCTTGAGAAACAAAAATCAATAAATTCCTTATCTTGTGACCACCTGTGAGGAAACTAGTATCAAATCATGCCAATAAATTACATCGGTGAGGTACACACATTTTTATCCCATTTTAAGCTTTTTTATATTTTTTAGCATTTTTAATCTAAAAAATATGATTTTTCTTCAATAGCTTCTAGGTCATGTGACCCACAAACTCAAAATCTGTGTGAAATTATTCTACTACACTAGACAGATGAGGCACAGCCTTAATGCTATTGAAACGAAGTACAGTTTTATTTTCTACATATAATTTTAAATTCTCTCTTTTGAACTACATTGAACAGGGTAGAAAGATTTTTTCATTAGGTGCAAAACAGACATTTCCAGCTGCCTCTCTTTGCCTTTTCATATTGTTTGCTCTTGATGTCTAGGCACAGGGCAAGGTCACGTTGCACCACAGACTGTCCAGGAGTTGGCAGATGCTTTAGTCCAGGTCTGGGAGGAGATCCCTCAGGAGACCATCCGCCGCCACCTCATCAGGAGCATGCCCAGGCGTTGTAGGGAGGTCATACAGTCACGTGGAGGCCACACACAATACTGAGCCTCATTTTGACTTGTTTTAAGGACATTACATCAAAGTTGGATCAGCCTGTAGTGTGTTTTTCCACTTTAATTTTGTGTGTGACTCCAAGTCCAGGCCTCCATTGGTTAATAAATTTGATTCCATTGATGATTTTTGTGTGATTTTGTTGTCAGCACATTCAACTTTGTACAGAACAAAGTATTCAATGAGAATATTTCATTCATTCAGATCTAGGATGTGTTATTTGAGTGTTCCCTTTATTTTTTTGAGCTGTGTGTGTGTGTGTGTGTGTGTGTGTGTGTGTGTGTGTGTGTGTGTGTGTGTGTGTGTGTGTGTGTTTGTATATACATACATACACTTCATAATATAATTCATCATAATATTTGGTTTATTTCCTAATTTGATTACAGTGTTCGATGACCAGAGTTGTTGTGCAATGTGTGCGGCCTACAAGCCCCCAGTTTCGGGACCTCAAAGGACAGACTGGGTGAGAGTATGAGTTGTCAATGTGAAAATCTGAAGCATCCTGTACCGCTAGGTACTGATAAAGTTGTAAATAACATATGCCAAGCAAGTAAACACCCTACTATGTGACAGGAGAGGAGTATTTACTGTATTACTATACCACTAAACATATACGTTTTCTGTTATATTTTAACAGATCCAGTGTGACAGTTGTGACAAATGGTTCCATGCCCTGTGCCTAGACATCAAGAGCAAACAATATGAAAAGGCAAAGAGAGGCAGCTGGAAATGTCTGTTGTGCACCTAATGAAAAAATCTTTCTACCCTGTTCAATGTAGTTCAAAAGAGAGAATTTAAAATTATATGTAGAAAATAAAACTGTACTTCGTTTCAATAGCATTAAGGCTGTGCCTCATCTGTCTAGTGTAGTAGAATAATTTCACACAGATTTTGAGTTTGTGGGTCACATGACCTGGAAGCTATTGAAGAAAAATCATATTTTTTCACATAAAAAATTGCTAAAAAATATAAAAAGGCTTAAAATGGAAAGACAATGAGTGTGCCTCATCTGTCTAGTGTAGCAGAATAATTTCACGTGGATTTTGAGTTTGTGGGTGACATGACCTGGAAGCTATTGAAGAAAAATCACAATTTTTCACATAAAAAATTGCTAAAAAATGTAAAAAGTCATAAAATGGAAAGACAATGAGTGTGCCTCATTTGCCTAGTGTAGCAGAATAATTTCACACAGATTTTGAGTTTGTGGGTCACATGACCTGGAAGCTATTGAAGAAAAATCTCAGTTTTTGGATAGAAAAAATGCTAAAAAATGTAAAAAGGTTTAAAATGGAAAGAAAATGAGTGTGCCTCATCTGTCTAGTGTAGCAGAATAATTTCACATGGATTTTGAGTTTGTGGGTCACATGGCCTGGAAGCTATTGAAGAAAAATCTCAAATTTTGGATAAAAAAAATGTAAAAAGGTTTAAAATGGAAAGACAATGAGTGTGCCTCATCTGTCTAGTGTAGCAGAATAATTTCACATGGATTTTGAGTTTGTGGGTCACATGACCTAGAAGCTAATGAAGAAAAGTCATATTTTTTGGATTAAAAAAATGCTAAAAAATATAAAAAGGCTTAAAATGAGATAAAAATGTGTTTACCGATTCCGATGTAATTTATTGGCATGATTTGATACTAGTTTCCTCACAGGTGGTCACAAGATAAGGAATTTATTGATTTTTGTTTCTCAAGAATGTTTGGTTCGGAAATTTATTGATAGTCCCTAAGTGAACCTCCGCGCGAGAGAACAGGGAGCGGCAGAGAGCGGCTGGCCGAAATCTGAGTCCCTGAATCGGATCAACTGCGAGCTAGATGCCGCTAACTCTGCGGAGCTTGAATATCCAATATCCAACTTGAAACTAACTTCACCGCGGTACAAGTTTATACAAGCTGAGTTTAGTGAGAACGTCACGTGATCTCGTGACTGCCCATGTCAGGCCGCAAAGTCCTACTTACAAAAACCAGACCGCTTTAAACAAAGCTGCACTTCACCTTTATGTCTTCTTCCTTGGAGATGTCACATCTGACAAACTTGCACGAACCTGGTCCGGCCTTGTTAAACTGCGCCTCTAATGCTTCACCTGCGGCACCTACAACGCATGCAGGATCACGCTGAAAAACCCTGCACCCCATATACATATTGCATAAAGTAAATTCAGCTGCATATTGACAGATTTTTTTAATGTTTCTATTTTTTTGCAGCAAATAAAACATAAAACATAATAATAATAATAATAATAAAACACTCTTACTTTCTCTTGCGCAAAACACCACTTTGGCTCCGTTTTCCACTAAAGAAAAAAAAAGACGCAAAAATGTTCAGTGCGCCACTCCGCGCTGCGTTCACAAACAAACTACCAGCGTAAATGAAGACATTTTCATACCGAACACTCTGACAATCCCTCTCCCAATCCCTTTGGATCCTCCTGTGACAACAGTGACTTTGTTGTGGTAGCGGAGGGACATTTTCCTGTCTGCGGTTGTGATGATAAATCTGGTCGTAAAACGCCGCAAAGCCACGCTGCTGTCAAACAGCAGACTAATAGCGGTTAATTTGTTAATTTCTCCTTCTTTGCTCAGCGTAATCACAGCGGGCCTCTTCTGCGTCGCTTCCTGGAAAAATGTTTGTTGAAGTTCAAAGTTCCTCAAAATCAAGCGGTTTGCTTTGCTGCATTCAGAGGCTTACGGAATGGTAGGAAACCCCCAAATTCACAAGAAAACTACCGGTATAGTGGGTACCAGAACATTTAGAATAATCTATTTATTTATTTTTAAATATAACTGTGTTTTGACACCTGTGCTTGCATGGCACCATTTAGCCGCCCTAAGATGATCTCACTTTCTTTAGGAATCATCAATCTGGACATGATTTTTTCATCCTGTTACAAGGAAGTTCTTCCTCCTCGCCGCTGTCAAGTGTTTGAACACTGGGGATCTCTTCGCTAATACTGTAGAGTCTTTACCTCACAAAGCACTTTGATGTGAACTGAACTGAAATTGATGCTTTGCACACTGTCCCCGAGTGCTGAAGCCATGCTGGTCACAGTCATAATACAGCTGTGTCATCTTCATAACATATGAACAATGGCTGCAAGTTGATTTACTTCAACAACCCTCAGATGCCATCAAATATCTGAATGCTACATCATCGGAAAGGATGTAGCTCAAGGGAGTCTGACCTCTTGAAAAGCATACTGAAATGATTCATTTTACGTACTAGAACATTTTGTTTTTGTAGTGGAAAATGGAAAAGGCAGGAAATCCTTAAACTTTCTGATTATTTTTAGGGTCTCGTATTTTTAGACATTGCCGTACGTATATATATATATATATATATATATATATATATATATATATATATATATATATATATATATATATATATATATATATATATATATATATATATATATATATACACATACATACATACATATAATGTGCAGTTTATCAAATGCAGGGAACCAAAGTACCAGGCTGTCCAAATGTCCAAATCGCTTCAGCTGCACTTTGCAGTATGCAAGCCAGCATGTTTTCCTGGTCGTTCCGACCTACGATCGTCTGTTCCAGCTACAGCGCTGGAGCAAAAGGGTCAAAATTTAAGGCACAATTTTATGGCAGAATGCTCTGTCCCAGTGGTGTGAATATGCAGTGATTTTGGAATGCAACATTACAAACACTTAATGATTTGAAAAAGTTAAAAAATTACTTCAAGTACCTGAAGGCAACAGTAAGTGTCAGAAAAGTCTTCCCGCACACACTCAGAGACTCCCAGGGATGTTTTGGTGTAGACTTCATGATGTGTCTAAAATAACCGCAGACAACAAGTTTTATATTTAATATGATGTGAGTAATGGTCTGGCAGGTCACATTCCATGACAGTTTTATCTGTCCTGATCCGATTGGTGGATTATTCGGCACAAACCAATTTTGAGTTCTAATTTATAGCAAAGCGGGAAGAGCAGTTAAAGGGAAAACAAAAAAACAAACAAAAAAAACCCACCAACATTTAGTTGGTGGGTTTTTTTTTTTTTGTTTGTTTTTTCATTCCAGAGTGTAAATCATGATCATCTTTGTAAACACGTCTCCCTCATTTTTTCTTTTATTTTCCTTTTTAAACTTTTTAGTTCGGGCCCACACGAGGGTAATAGTTAATGCAATAATGAATGGTATCTTTAAGATAGAACGGAGGTTTTACGAGGTTGACATTTTCGAGTGAGGAGGGTTGTTGGGGTCAGAAAAAGGGGGCGAGTAGGCAGCGAGCCCTCGGAGAAAGAGCGAGTCCAAGATTGAATTTCGGCCTAACAGCATTCCCCATGCTGAGTATGAGAGATTGCACAAGGGTGCAAGTACAGACAGTGAGTGACCTATAAACAAGCTTTACCACCTTAACTTTACCCAGGGCAGCAGATTAACGCCACAGAAGCACCCCTGAAGAAGCACACTGCTCTACCTCCTCCCCCTCACCTCACCTCCTGAACGTGACTCAGGAAGGAGGGAGAATTAGGAGGGTTTGCCTGGATGGCATGATGATGGAACTGATACACAAACGGCTGCACAAGGAGTGAAAGATTGGCCCAAAAGGCAACCGGAGGTGAAGGACAGCAGGAGGATCATGGTTACTTGCTGGAGGTTTGATTAGTTCCTTGCTGTCAGGCAGGCAGGTGTGACACAAGTGTCACAGTTTCACACATGCTGGAAGTTTTCTTGAATAAAAGATTTTTGAAATTCTGAATAAAGGAGAAATGGGCGCGGGCTCTCATGGGCTAAGGTAAGTTTGCACCAATAGCATGTATTGAAATTTATGCACGGAGTATGAAATCTAAACACATATATTGTATAGTACATTTTAAAGCAAGTGGAGCTCACCAAGGTGCTGTGCACATTAGAGGAAATATTAGAAAAGATGATACAGCCAAAGCACATCCAAAGATAGAGCCAACATATCTGTCATTTTGAGCAGGGAGGTTATGTTGGTTGCTGGTGTGTGTTACTATAAAGTGTAATAGAATATTGTGGTCAAAATATAAAAAATGCAAAAAAATCAACTCGTAATACTGAAATACAAATTTTGACTCCCATGTACTCACAACTTGCAATGTATTTTTATACACTGACCTAAAATGAATGCAGCCTGATATAGTAGTCCTGCATTAAATCATCTTGGCGTGAACTGTTTTAGTAAGGTGGTGATTTACCTTCAGGCTCATTTATGTGATAAAGCTGATGATGCTGTCTGAGCAATACTGAATAGTACAAGAAGGTGTTTGTGTGCAATTTTATGCATGGTGTGCAGGTAATATATTTAACTGTGTAAATGGCTGTTGGAAGCCAGTTTGATTTACAAAGGCAAGCTATGACAACAGAGGTGGATGATAAGAGGGTACCCTTGATTTTTCTTCTTGCAGAATGAAGAGACAGCAAAAGTAAAACAAAAAACTGTTCCAGACTGAGACATGAACAATCAGGATAAGACGGGAGGTACTGATGGAGGTGGAGGCAAGACAAAAGATAAACAAAACCCTGAAAAAGTTGGTGATGAAGATAAGCAGGCTAAAAACAGGCAAAACAAGCTGGATAAGGAGAAGGAGCCGAAGGACAATGCCAGGAGGGAGAACGGACGGCCGTGTCAGTGGAGGAGCGGCTGGGGTATGACAGAGCGTCTGGCCATCAACGTGTCAGGGCTGCGTTACGAGACCCAGCTGCGCACCCTTGCTCAGTTCCCAGACTCCCTGCTGGGTGACCCCCGGCGTCGCATTCGCTACTTTGACCCTCTGCGTAACGAACTCTTCTTGGACAGAAACCGCATCTGCTTCGATGCCATCCTCTACTTCTACCAATCAGGTGGGAGGCTGCGGAGGCCTGCCAACGTCCCCTTGGACATGTTCCTGGAGGAGCTGCGGTTCTACGAACTTGGAGAGGAGATCATCGATCGCTTCAAAGAGGATGAAGGGTTCCCCAAGGAGGAGGAGCGACCTTTACCTGAAAAAAAGTGGCAGCAGAAAATCTGGATGCTGTTTGAGTATCCCGAGTCTTCCAGTGGAGCCCGGATCATCGCTATCATCAGTGTCCTGGTCATCGTGATCTCCATTCTCATCTTCTGCCTGGAGACTCTTCCTGAGTTCAGAAATGAGAAGGAACGGAGGGAGGTGAGGATATTGATGCATACAAAAGCATGCAAAAAGATTCATAGGGCTGCAGATGGAGGATAAGTCAGTGGCAATAACTAGATGAGTGAATGAGTAGGCTGCTGACAGGGTGCTTAAGAGAAAACAGTGTAACACTGCAGGAAAGTGATGAGGTGAACAAATGAGTACAAGAAGTGCTGACAGATGTCACATTACAGCACAAGGTGAAAATGGTGTTATCTCCTGAACCAACACTGAGTGAAAATGGCGACGAAACCAAAGGCTGAAGAAAGAGAGAATGTGAGGGAAAATTTTTGCTGAGATTCCACCGATGGAAAAATATGAGAGAAAGAAGGGAGCAAATGAAGCAGGTTGGAATGTTTACTTATTAGTGGAGGGATACATTACCCCACCAGCTACTCAGGGGTGCCTACCAGAGCCAAGAAGTGCATTTAGATGAAGCAGACGGTTCAAACGTTGCAAGAAGCAAGAGAGAGTGAAAGGACTGAGTGTTAGAGAGGTGAGCATGAAAAGAAGGAAAGGAGATAAGCTTGTCTCAAGTTACCCCTCAGAGATCTAAAGGTGCTATATATAGAGTAAGGAGACCCCAAAGGGTGCATCAACACATAAACCAAAGCCTTTATTAATAAATGCTGTGACTCATAGGCTACACACCGAAAATGACATGGAAAAGCTGGAAGCAGATCAGCCTTTCTGATGACTGCTGCAAAATGAAATTAGCCTCGCATGCACTCCAGCAGCCTGGAGGCAAGATGGATTGTGGAGGTTCAGGTAGCAGACTATGCATGCTCCCAAAACACCACCTTCACTCCGTCACCACTCCGATATACAGATAGATATTCTGATGTATGGAGGACAGGAGCTGCCAAAACAACAAGTGGACTAGGTCTTATTATAGTGCTTTTTTAAATCTACATGAGCACTTTATACAGCACTTTTTAACGTATTGGGAGCAACTCTGGGTTTAGTACCTTGCCCTTGCAATTAGTAGATGACCTGCTCTACCTCCTGAGACAAATAATTGAAATTTCCATGACAATGAGCAATGAAAATATAATAACCAATGGAAGCAGTAAGGGTGTACTGCATACAGTCCTGTGAAAAAAATTTTTTTCAAACTATTTTTCACATTACTATATTATTTTCAACTAGATTAGCTAAGTTAGGATAGGATCAAAATTGACCTCATGATACCCTTTAAAAGACAGCCCCCTCATTTGCATATGCAAGAAGAAATTTATAAAGAAATGTAAAAAGAAAAATCAGAAATAAAAAAGACTCCAAAAAATAACATATATAAAAAGTCAAGGTCAAGATCATATTTATTTATATAGCACATTTAAAACAGTGGCATTGACCAAAGTGCTGCACACAAAAAAAAAATAGCCACAAGAGCTGCACCAGAATCCATAAAAAAATTAACACAAAACACAACATTAAAAGACAATAAATAAGATAAGGTAGAATAAAATTAAATTAAAAACACACCTTAAAATGCAATCACCTAAAAGGATGTTACATTGCAGCCACATGCCAAGGAGAACAAATGTGTTTTTAATAAAGATTTAAATGTGTGTACCGTCTGAGCAGTGAAGATATGGAGAGGGAGATTATTCCATAGTATCAGCACTGCTTCTGCTGCAAAAGCTCGATCTGTTTCATTCTAGTTTTAGGCGTCCATAAGAAAACTGCTTAGATGACCTGAGAGCGCTTACAGGCGTATGGATGTAAAGCAGCTCCAGTCTGTTTAAAACTTTAGTAAGCAATAAAATCTTAAAATCACTTCTGTTTGAGGCGACTGTTTGTTGTGATTTGGCGCTATATAAATAAAATTGAATTGAATTGAATTGAACTTCTAAAATGGACAGAAAGCCAATGAAGGGACCAAAGGACCAGGATAACATCTCTGTGCTTTCTCACACCAGTTGAGAGATGAGCTGCTCCATTCTGGACTAACTGCAGATGGCGCACAGATGATTGCTCTATGCCAAAGTACAGGGAATTACAGTAGTCCAGGCAGGAAGTGTTAAAAGCATGAATGACTTTTTCCAGGTCTTTTTGTGGGAGACAGGCCTTTACCTTAGAAATGACTACAAATGGGAAAAAAAAATTAAGTGGGAGAGGAAATTAATGCAGAGGCTATTTAAAACAAAAATATATTATTATTTTTGCTGCATACATTATCTTGTGAAATCTATTTCTTGACTCATTTTTGATTTTGGCACATTTGGTCTTCCATAACAATGTGATCAGAGCCTGTAACACTTCTGGATACAACACAAGCCTACATAAACATACACGCACAGCCGTCTCCAAGTTATCAGTCACTCACCAGATGGAAAATTTGACAAAAATATTTTGACCCATGCACGTTATTGGTTTTATGTGACATTTCAGTCTTGAACTAAGAGCTATTTCAGGGGTAATATCCAGTTAACTCTGCACTCTCTGTGAACAGATTTGATCAAACATTTTTTTTTTTTACCAGACACCAAACAAGGTGGGTGAACTCACCCATTAATATGAGCAGAATTTGGTTGGTAAATGTCACAGGCAGTTCAGAGTATGACAGATGTTATAAAGCAACAAAACATGAGGACACAAGGCCGTGATAAAGATATGCTGTTTCCAGTTTATTAGGTCAACCTGGCTGAAGTTAATGTAATCTAAGACAAGCAGGCTGCAGTAAATCCTTCCTTCATGAAGGTTACGGCGTTCGGTTTGGGTTGAAAAGGGATTTGGGAGATGCTGGATGAGCTGAATCGTCAGTTTGGGGGAAACCAAACATCTATCAGAATACAGTTCAAAACCACCACAGCTGAATCAAAACCAACCCTGAACATTCTGACCTTGATGGAAGCCGGATTCACTGCAGGCCTGTTGCACTAGACTGCAACATTTTCAGTCAGGTGTACTTAATTATCAGGAAACAGGAAATAGTGTGTATGCTGCAAGGCCATTAAATGCTTACCGTAACTTCATCTAACTTATTAAATAACACTAATACCCAGTTATTTCAAACCTGCACTTGTTCCCTGAAAAAGCAGGGTTAAATGACATGATGGATACCTGTAACACAATCTTGAGTCACATGAACTTGATGTTTTTTGTGTTTAAATATAGAGGAACTGGTTTACATAAAAGTCTGTGAGAGGGGGGAAAAGCATTAAAGCTCGGAGAGTGAAAACTGAGAGGAGAGAGAAGTTAGCACTGTATCACAGATCTCACAGGATCCTGATGACAGATGTCATACTTCAAATGTGCTGAGGGCAAATTTTGATAATAATCACTTCTTCTCGCTTTCCTCCTCCTGTTTACTCTGTTTACATTCATGTAAACATCATCTCCATGGAGCTGTTAAGTACTGCCCCACTTTTCCTCTCTGTTCTCCTATTTCTTTTACCAGTGAAAATAAGGTGATTCTGTTGGGAAGAGCAGGTTATATGTATGCTTTTTAGAATCTAATCTTTCACTTTAACCACTTCTATTTCATTATTTCTCTTGTAGCAATACACCATCGCTCCTCACCCCACCATCCCAAATGAAACCATCTTGATCCCACCTGGATTCACTCCCTTCCAGGACCCATTCTTCATAGTAGAGACAATCTGCATCATCTGGTTCTCATTTGAACTCATCATGCGCTTCATTAGTGCTCCCAGCAAGATGCACTTTTTCAAAGACATCATGAACATCATCGACTTCTTCGCCATCTTGCCTTATTTTGTAACTGTGGGCACAGAGCTAGCAAAAGACAAAGGGACGCAGCCCTCCGTGTCTCTGGCTCTCATCAGAGTGATCAGGCTGGTGAGAGTCTTCAGGATATTCAAGCTCTCTCGTCACTCCAAGGGCCTCCAGATCCTGGGCCAGACGCTGAAGGCCAGCCTGAGGGAGCTCGCCCTGCTCATCTTCTTCCTCTTCATTGGTGTCATACTCTTTTCTAGTGCTGTCTATTTCACTGAAGTTGATGGTACTGGAACAAACTTCAAAAGCATACCTGAGTCCTTCTGGTGGGCAGTCGTGACCATGACTACAGTCGGGTATGGGGACATGTTTCCGGAGACGGTTGCAGGAAAGCTAGTGGGCTCCATGTGTGCTATTGCCGGAGTGCTCACCATCTCTTTGCCTGTGCCTGTCATTGTGTCCAACTTCAGCTACTTCTACCACAGAGAGATGGAGTGTGAGGACACCAGGGTGTACCACCATATCTCCACGTCACTCTGGGAAAAGGATGGGGAGGCTGATGAAGATGAGGAGGATGAGGATGGAATGGATGAGGGGCCCGATTATATGGGAGATTACACACTCCTGTATGGGCAGGACCGGGCTATTTGCACTCCACTTAATGGGACTCTTCTGGCTGAAATTTGTGCAGGAAAAGCAGCTGGGGATCAGAAAGAGATGAAATTATTTTTTAAGGAACCTAGGGTCACTCAGGTCTGAGTGTTTGCAGATTTAAACTCGCCACACATTAAGAATAGTGAGCCAAGCTACAAAAAGATGCTGTTGAAAGGACATACAGAAGGAAACATGAATACCAAGGAGTGCACTAGCATGTGAATATGGTTTAATATGTGAAGCTTTTGCATGGTTATACTTGAGTTATAGATGCACCAGAAGTAACTGTTTTTCTCAGTAAATAAGCAGAAAAAAAGCAAAATGTTTCCAGATCCCTCAAAGCATCTTCCAATTCAATTCAATTCAATTCAATTTTATTTATATAGCGCCAAATCACAACAAACAGTCGCCTCAAGGCGCTTTGTATTGCGGGTAAAGACCCTACAATAATACAGAGAAAACCCAACAGTCAAAACGACCCCCTATGAGCAAGCATTTGGCAACAGTGGGAAGGAAAAACTCCCTTTTAACAGGAAGAAACCTCCAGCAGAACCAGGCTCGGGGGGGGCAGTCATCTGCCGCGACCGGTTGGGCTGAGGGGAGAGAGAGACATGCTGTGGAAGAGAGCCAGAGATTAATATCAATTAATGATTAAATGCAGAGTGGAGTATAAACAAAGTAAATAAGGTGAATGAGAAACAGTGCATTATGTGAACCCCCCAGCAGACTAGGCCTATAGCAGCATAACTAAGGGATGGTTCAGGGTCACCTGATCCAGCCCTAACTATAAGCTTTATCATAAAGGAAAGTTTTAAGCCTAATCTTAAAAATAGAGAGGGTGTCTGTCTCCCGAATCCAAGCTGGAAGCTGGTTCCACAGAAGAGGCGCCTGAAAGCTGAAGGCTCTGCCTCCCATTCTACTCTTAAGTATCCTAGGAACCACAAGTAAGCCAGCAGTCTGAGAGCGAAGTGCTCTGTTGGGGTGATATGGTACTATGAGGTCTTTGAGATAAGATGGGGCCTGATTATTCAAGACCTTGTATGTGAGGAGAAGAATTTTAAATTCTATTCTAGATTTAACAGGGAGCCAATGAAGAGAAGCCAATATGGGAGAAATCTGCTCTCTCTTTCTAGTCCCTGTCAGTACTCTAGCTGCAGCATTTTGAATCAGCTGAAGGCTTTTCAGGGAGCTTTTAGGACAGCCTGATAATAACGAATTACGTACAATAGTCCACCCTAGAAGTAATAAATGCATGAATTAGCTTTTCAGCATCACTCTGAGAAAGGATGTTTCTAATTTTAGAAATATTGCGCAAATGCAAAAAAGTGGTCCTACATATTTGTTTAATATGTGCATTGAAGGACATATCCTGGTCAAAAATGACTCCAAGATTTCTCACAGTGTTACTGGAGGCCAAAGTAATGCCATCCAGAGTAAGTATCTGGTTAGACACCATGTTTCTAAGATTTGTGGGGCCGAGAACAAGAATTTCAGTTTGATCTGAATTTAGAAGCAGGAAATTAGAGGTCATCCAGGCCTTAATATCTTTAAGACATTCCTGCAGTTTAACTAATTGATGTGTGTCATCTGGCTTCATTGATGGGTAAAGCTGAGTATCATCTGCATAACAATGAAAATTGATGCAATGCTTTCTAATAATACTGCCTAAGGGAAGCATGTATAATGTAAGTAGAATTGGTCCTGGCACAGAACCCTGTGGAACTCCATAATTAACCTTAGTGTGTGAAGAAGACTCCCCATTTACATGAACAAATTGGAGTCTGTGAGATAAATATGATTCAAACCACTGCAGTGCAGTACCTTTAATACCTATAGCAAGCTCTAATCTCTGTAATAAAATGTTATGGTCAACAGTATCAAAAGCTGCACTGAGGTCCAAACAGGACAAGAACAGAGATGAGTCCACTGTCAGAGGCTCTAAGAAGATCATTTGTAACCTTCACTAATGCTGTTTCTGTACTGTGATGAATTCTGAAACCTGACTGAAACTCTTCAAATAAACCGTTCCTCTGCAGATGATCAGTTAGCTGTTTTACAACTACTCTTTCAAGAATCTTTGAGAGAAAAGGAAGGTTGGAGATTGGCCTATAATTAGCTAAGACAGCTGGGTCAGTGATGACTTTTTAAGTAGAGGTTTAATTACAGCCACCTTGAAGGTCTATGGTACATAGCCAACTAGTAAAGACTGATTGATCATTTTTAAGATTGAAGCATCAATAATTGGAAAGACTTCTTTGAACAGTCTAGTAGGAATGGGATCTAACAAACATGTTGCTGGTTTGGAGGAAGTAACTATTGAAGTTAACTCGGAAAGATCAACTGGAGCAAAAGAGTCTAAACAAATACCAGCAGTGCTGAAAGCAGCTGAACATGAAGATAAATCTTTGAGATGGTTATGAATAATTTTTTCTCTAATGTATAAAATTTTATTTGTAAAGAAATCCATGAAGTCACTACTAGTTAAAGTGAAAGGAATACTCGGCTCTACAGAGCTCTGACTCTTTGTCAGCCTGGCTACAGTGCTGAAAACAAACCTGGGGTTGTTCTTATTTTCTTCAATTAATGATGAATAGTAAGATGTCCTAGCTTTACGGAGGGCTTTTTTATAGAGCAACAAACTCTTTTTCCAGGCTAAATGAGCATCTTCTAATTTAGTGAGACGCCATTCCCTCTCCAGCTTTCGGGTTATCTGCTTTAAGCTGTGCGTTTGTGAATTATACCACGGAGTCAGGCACTTCTGATTTGAAGCTTTCCTTTTCAGAGGAGCCACAGTATCCAAAGTTATACGCAGTGAGGATGTAAAACTATTGATGAGATAATCGACCTCACTGGGAGCAGAGTTTAGGTAGCTGCTCTGCACTGTGTTGGCACATGGCACTGAAGAGCATAACAATGAAGGAATTAGATCCTTAAACTTAGTTACAGCACTTTCAGAAAGACTTCTACTGTAATAAAACTTATTCCCCACTGCTGTGTAATCCATTAAAGTAAATGTAAATGTTACTAAGAAATGATCAGACAGGAGGGGGCTTTCAGGGAATACTGTTAAGTCTTCAGTTTCTATGCCATATGTTAGGACAAGATCCAGAGTATGATTAAAGTGGTGGGTGGGCTCCTTTACATTTTGAGAGAAGCCAATTGAATCTAACAATAGATTAAATGCAGTGTTGAGGCTGTCATTCTCAGCATCTACATGGATGTTAAAATCACCCACTATAATTATTTTATCTGAACTGAGCACTAAATCAGATAAAAAGTCTGAGAAATCAGACAGAAACTCTGAGTAAGGACCAGGTGGACGATAGATAATAACAAATAAAACATGTTTTTGATTTTCCCAATTAGGATGGACAAGACTAAGAGTCAGGCTTTCAAAAGAATTAAAACTTTGTCTGGGTCTTTGATTAATTAATAAGCTGGAATTGAAGATTGCAGCTAATCCTCCTCCTTGACCTGTGCTTCGAGCATTCTGACAGTTACTGTGACTCGGGGGTGTTGATTCATTTAAACTAACATATTCATCCTGCTGTAACCAGGTTTCTGTAAGGCAGAATAAATCAATACGTTGATCAATTATTAAGTCATTTTCTAGCAGGGCCTTGGGGGCAGGGACCTAATGTTTAATAATCCGCATTTAATTGTTTTATTTTTTATTGCAGTTGAGGAAGCTATATTATTTATTGTTTTTGAATTTTTATGCTTAAATAGGTTTCTACTGATTTTAGGTTTATTTTTTGGTGGTCTGGGAGCAGGCACCGTCTATGCGGATGGGGTTTTGGGGGGACAGCAGGTGGAGAGAAGCAGCAGAGAGGCGTGTAAGACTGCAACTCTGCTTCCTGGTCTCAGCATCCTGATTTAAAATATCAGGATTTGACCCAAAGTGCTTTCCAGTTAAAGTGTATGCTGACATATGTATATTGTGCCAATAGTCAAAAACAATATGGAAAAATTACCGGGACACACCTGTTAATCTTTAAATTTAGATGTCTTCGGTCCTGTTGCCACAGGTGAATAGAATCAAACACCTAGCCATGCAGTCTGTTTTTACAAACATTTGTGAAAGATGTTTGAGGCCACTGTTTGCAGATGATGCGGTCCTGTTGGCTTCATCAGGTGTGGCCTCCAGCTCGCAGTTGAAGGGTTCGCAGCTGAGTGTGAAGCGGCTGGCATGAGTATTAGCATCTCTAAGTCTGAGGCCATGGTCCTCAGCCAGAAAAGGTGGAGTACCCACTCGGGCTCCTTAAACAGCCTTGCATTAGTGGGGAGTGGGGTTCCACATGAAATTCTAGTACTGCAGCTCAGTCTTTTCCTCTCCAGTTCTTGAGCGCTTTCATCAGGCTGGCCACCTCCTAATGGCAAAGTGGACTTTCCCTCCTAAGGCTCCCTTTGCAGGCAGGCTCTCCTTAGCAGTTCTCAGTCCAGTTCTTTGTTAAAACACTGGAAATACACTTTGATTAAAATGAATCCTCCTCCCAATTAAACTAGACTTCTTTAAAAAATTAAAATCAACCAGGCCAGGCAAAAGATTAGTTTCCTTTAAAAAGTTGTTTTCCTCAGAGGTCTCTAATCCAGATACATTTTGACCAGCTGCTCCTGTGCTCTACAGCCCCCTTACTTCCTGTCTCCCCCACACACAGCATTCCTCCTTTCTTTCCCCTTTATAGAGGAGGGCCCCAAACCCACACCAATCACTTACTTCTAGTACTCAACTCCAAATACCTGGCAGCTGGACTAGCCCTCCACTCCCACATGGGTGTGGCCTATATCACATAAAAAAACAAAAGCATGCAAAACTTAACATAAAATAATCCTAACCCCATGCTTCGTAGGAGATCCTCTGTTATTTTCACTTTGCCACAATAGGCTGAGGAGTGCAGCCATTTGGGAGGGGCTCAGAGTAGAGTCGCTGCTCCTCCACATTAAAAGGAGCCAGTTGAGGTGATTCAGTCATCTGACTAGGATGCCTCCTGGGTGCCTTTGGTTGAGGTGTTCCAGGCATGTCCTACCAGGAGTAGGCCCCAGGGTAGACCCAGGACATGCTGGAGAGATTATATCTCTTGGCTGGTCTGAGAATGCCTTGGGGTTCCCCCGGATGAGCTGGAGGAGGTGGCTAGGGAGAGCGAGATCTGGGCTTCCCTGCTTAGATTGCAGCACAACCCAACCCCTGATAAATGGAGAAAATGGATGGATGGATGTGAAAGAAGAACTCACTGAATTCAAGCGGGGTACTGGCATCAACATCAGCAAAAAACTGTGTTTCGGGAGCTTCTTCATGGCATGGAATTCCATGGCCAAGCAACTCCTGTAGGTATAATATGCAGGTGGCCCAGTGCTGTTATTCATATAGTTTATATACATATGTTACATACTAAACATGACCTAATTCTCAAGTAATCTCTGTGAGTAAAAAGGCTTCATACTGCTCCACATGCTCAGTTTCAGACATATTTTTTCAATTTCTTGCTCCATGTGATGTCAGAGAGAGTGGACAATCACAATATGGTCCAGAATAGATAGATATCCATCCATCCATCCATCCATCCATCCATCCATCCATCCATCTTCTTATAGGGATGTAAAATGAGCTTGCTTTTAAATAAAACCTTCACTTGAATCAAAAAACAAATTTTTTTTGGTTGTACATATTTCTGCTTACGTTTATATTATTTTAACCTTTTCTCACATTCAGTGGACTGAAGTAACATGTAGCTTACACTACAACTTAATTATACTTAATGTATGAGCACAGTTCCATTTGCCAGAACATGGACTATTTGCAGTGGACAAATCCTAAAATAGAATTTTATTATCATGTGACATAGTGCCATAGTGATATCAATTTCAGTCGCACAACTTGGAAAGCACATTCTTTGAGATGCAGATGATTTAATATGATTTATTCCAGCTTGACAGAAGATCATCAAAATACTATTTTACACAATATGTACAGAAAACTAATAAATGTGTTAAATAGGCTGTGAGATTTTATACGTCTCTGTGTCCTTTTAATAGAGGAATGAATTTCACATCAAAAGCATAAATGATTAGAGTCACAAAAAGACACAAAAATAGACATGCTGTACATCATGTAGTTGCTGTAATGACTGTGTGCTGCCTGCTGGATGTCCATTTGCTGCAGATTTGTCTGAGCAAATCAGATATCCCAAGAAGGGTTTCTATTCTATTCCTTGTCTATTTTTCACACTATTCTTTTAACACAAGCTTTGAATCATAATAAAAGTAATAAAATTGTTCATTTCAATTTTATTTATATAGCACCAAATCAAAACAATAGTTGCTTCAAGACACTTTATATTGTAAGGTAAAGACCCCACAATAATACAGAAAAAAACAGATGACCCCCTATGAGCAAGCACAAGAAGGAAAAACTCCCTTTTAACAGGAAGAAACCTCCTGCAGAACCAGGCTCAGGGAGGGGCAGCCATCTGCTGTAACTGGTTGGTGGTGAGAGGAGGGAGACGGGACAAAACACACCAGAGCTAGGGATTAATAATAATAGAAAATAATTAATAGAAAGTTATAGTAATTTTTTTTTAAATAATAGACTTTGATTTCATTGTAATTTCCCACTTCAAATCAATGCATTTTAATGGTTTGCAGTGAATCATAGTTAACACGCCTATACCAAGATTCACAGATATCTTGAAGTACATGTGGTTTCACACAGAGTAACCAGAGTAATATTATCTCCCTAGTACTGACCTCTGTGTGGATGAACTTTCATAGGCAGGTGCAGTTTCAGGAAATGCATCCTCCCAAAACCACCCAAGTATGGCATGAAGCTCTGGTGGAACTGTGGTGCTCAATCTTCTTTTAGCATAAAAATATTTGAAACTCATAAATACATTAGAGCATTTGAGACAGATAATAAATAGATGAAGCAAATATAATAGGTACAAAGCACAAATAGAGCCATTTAAATAGGTATCCCTGTATCAAATTAAAGAGGTCAATAAGTAAGGTTTCAGTTGCTAAAATACCTTGGTTTTATCAGTGTAGCATTATGAAAGGAATCTTGTGCGAATAGGTCAACTCACACAGAATGGCAGAAACTCAGCTGAGAAGAATAGAAAACAGTTGACACAAGCTTGTGCATGTAAGGCTTCATCAAATCTGAAAACCTTTGTGATAACAGGCCGCATTTCTACAAAGTAACAAACAAACAAAAGCCATGCATGTGAATTATGCATTCTCTGAAGACTCTGCGTATATGCGGCAGGTCTTAAAAGAGAGACAAGGTATATGAACTACGTAAGGTCTTTCTTCAAAAATTAGTAAAGGGGAGCTCTGTAGATTCATGCTGTCTCCAGATGCCAAGTCATTACAGGAAGGCACCAGGAAGTGACCTCAGAGATATTTTTGGTATATCCTATTATGGCATCTGCTGGTGTAATAATATAAAATTTTAGAGATTTCAGCCTTTCTTCAGCAGATGTTCAACACTCTGAAGCCAACTGACTGACGTAAAAACTGAGTATTCGGACATATTTAAAAATCAAGCTCAAATATCAATATTTTAATTTTGCAATGAAGTCAAGCTGAATGCAGCAAACAAACATTAATCAAGTCTAGTGATTATGATTTTTGTTTTAATGATTTTAAAAATGGTGCAATTCAATACCTTACTGCAGTGTTAATGTGAACACGTGGGCACAGTGTTATCTGTTTTTATTCTGAGGGCAGACGATGTTTTTCTTTACTCAGTAAAGGTCATATTTTATCACTCACGCATTTCTGAATCCCGTCAGCGTGACTCTCTGTGCAGCGACTGTGGGAAAATGTGATGATGATGAGTGCTCAAGTCTAAACACGTTTTCACAATCATCACGAGGCATGTGTAGCTTTTTTTTTTTTTTTTCATGGAGTGTGACTCAAGTCCTTTTACTTTTTTTCTGGTCAAATACGTTGTGAAATCTCAGAAATGTTCTGAATCAGAGCTGGTGGGTGATGTGGAGCTCCACTACACGAATGCATGTGATGAGCGATCCCGCCTCTAGGTGTCAGACTGAGGTTTAACACAGCAGCACTGTACAGACCTCTCACTCCGTCTTCTTGTAAGTTTGATTTACAGCAGGACATAAAAGACTTCAGAGTAACATGTTCCAGTTTAAAATAATCACTTTTTATTTATGCTGCGTGATAAAAGATGGTTTATAGTCTTCTACTTTTATTCTACATTATCCCAAAAAGATTTTATTTGAGTCAGAGAGAAAATCGACCATTGTTACCTTTATCATGTGTGAAAAATTAGCAGGTAAAGTCAGTTAGAATTTCAGTTAACCAGAAAGTGAATGTACTGAAGTTTCACTTGTGTCCTCTAGAGGTTGTAGTTGTCATATAAAAATATAAGGAAACTAATTAATTTAGAGTTCAAACAAATAGTTTATTAATGGATTGTTTAATCAAGAAAAAAAAAATCTAGGACTAGTTCCAGCTTTTCAGAAATCTGCTTTAAATTCAAACTGCAAAACTTTACGCTGTGGGGAATAAACAGGGGCTTTAAAGACTCCACCTTGAGCTCTGGAAAACTTGAAATCTGACAGGTGCTTTTCAGATTAATCAACCGTGAAAACAACTGCAAGATTCATGCTTTGATTAATGAAATAAGAATATTCTTATTATTTCTGGCAATATTATAACGAACAGGTCTTGGCACCCGTAGTTTTAAATACTAGTTAGTCATTATAAGACTGTTCATTCCTTCCTTCCTTGTTTAATGGACTTCTCCACTTGTCTAATTTGTGAAGATGGAAAATGTCACTTATAAATCAAAACAAATTATGCTATATTTATATCTAATATGTCTTTATTGTACTTAGAGATCCACTAAATGAATCCCCAATGATTTCTTGATGTTATGCTGAAACTGAGCTGAAGTAAAGAAAATAGAAAGGAGCAGATGATGCTCCTTGTGACCCTCCAAACCCCCAACACTCTCACACAAGCCCCTCTGAACAGTGATAGCTGCAGTGATTAAATTCCTGACCCTCCTGTCCCTTCAGATGGTGCGACATGATATCCCCATGTCATGTGTTGAGGGGCAGCTCTCTCATGCCACAGGGCAGATTAGTTCCTTTGGACACCATCAGCCAGAAACGTCCGGTCAATCAAGATAAATGCGGAATTTAAACAAACCTAAACGCAAGTTTAGAGGTCCAGGGTTTCACCACTTTGCTCAGTTTTCCTCTCTGGCGTGTCCCAAAGCTAACGTCAGCCTTGCCTGCAATTACCCACAAAGCCCTTATGCTGTCTGGGAAGAATGAAAAGGATTGACGTCTTTCTGGCCATCTGCCGCCCATCAATTCCTCTCCCATCCATCACTCTCTTCTGCCTCGCCCATCGCTAACTCGTTCCTGAGAGGATTAAGTGTGTTAGTATCTCTGTCTTTGTCTCATCACAGCCTCGTGTGCAATGTGTGCATTCTGCTTATGTGTCTGTTGCAACGTTTCCATCCAGTAATATCTTTGTCTGCGGGATTTTTCCACTGTCTTTAGTCACAAACACTGACGCGTGTCCCCTTTTGACTGCAAATCCTCCCACAGATTGCACAAGTTCCTTCAGCAGCAGAGAAAACACAGGCGAGGTGAGCTTACTTTAAATAAATCTCTAAGATTTTATTACATACAATATACACACAACCTGGACCTGTGACTCTGAATTAAGACTTAAGGATGTAGGGAGGCAGTTGATGAACTTCAATTTGAAATGAAAGGCAGTTCAGTGGGACAGACATTTTTACAGCAATTAATACAGTTAAATAATGAGTAAAATAACAAGTGAATTATAAACAAACAACAAAATTAAAACAGCATCTGGCCTAAAATTAATCATTTCACACACCAGACCACAACAAGAAAATACAAACCCTAGATAATATGGACAGTATTAACATCAACAGTGACTGATGTCAGAGGGAATCAGGTAAAAGAGCGCTGAGGACAGAAATGTAAAGAGTTAAAAGAAGGTAGAGAATTGTACAAAAATACTGTCTGCTGGATGTAAAGTATGTGTTGGTCTTCTTTAAACTATTTAAAGGAATAGTTCAACATTTTGAAAAATACTTGCCGTCTTGCTGAGAGTTAAATAAGAAGATCAATACGCTTAGCTGTTTCCACACATAAAAACAGCTAGACATATTCAAGTGTAGCACACAGCAGGAGAAAGTCTGCTTCAGCTTGGTTCTCACCACTGGAAAAATGTTGGTTTAAATTTGAGCAGCACCGTGGCAGAGCGTGCAGGAGGCGCCCACATCCCAAATAATTACTTGCTGTATTCTAACACAGACTTTAGAGAAGAAAGCTGACAGGTTACAGAATGTTAAATGACTGACACGACGGATAATATCCTGAAAAACTTATGTGCAGGTATCACCTGTGAAAAAAAATCTACTTTCCTTTATGATAAAGGTTATAGTTAAGGGCTTGATCAGGTGACCCTGAAGCCTCTTTTCATTTCCCACATGTTTATACACCACTGCTGCATGTCATTAAATTTTGTATACTCTCTCCCATAATACCCACCACCCACCCACTCATCTTCCATCCAGCTGCAGCTGATAGCTGCCCCTCCCTGAGCCTGGTTCTGCTGGAGTTGTCTTCCTGTTAAAAGAGAGTTTTTCCTTCCCACTGTTGCCTATTGCTTGCTCACAGGGAATCATCTGATTGTTGAGGTTTTCTCACTAATAAAGTAAGGTCTTTATCTTGCAGTACAAACTGCCTTGAGGTGACTTTTGTGATTTGGACCTATAAAAATAACGCAGAATTGAATTGAATGCTTTATTTATATGTACAGTAAATATGAAGCTCGAGCCATCAGCTTGGGGTGGGGTGGGGTGAGACTCTGCTTACTGGGACAAGGTGGAGAGGCTATCTTGGTGGTGCAAGGACAACAACTAAATTCTCAACACCACAAAAATAAGTACTACAGGAGGAGGAACAAAGTATGCATTCAGGCCCTGTTCATCAGGGGGGACTGTGTGGAGATGGTGGCCGACCAAGTTCCTGAGTGTCAGAATCAAAGATGATCTCACCTGGAGTGCTAACAGCACAGTGCTTGTGAAGAAGGCCCAACAGAGACTGTATTTTCTCAGACTCCTCAAGAAGCAGCAACTCTCTGAGAAGCTCCTGGTAGCCTTCTATCGCTGCTTTGTAGCGAGCATTTTGACGTACTGTTTGCCAGCTGCACAGCTGCAGACAGAAAAGCACTCCAGAGAGTCATCATCGCTGCTCAGAAGATCATTAGCTGCCCTCTCCCCTCACTGCAAGAACTGTATAGTTGATGCTGCCTTAAAAAAAGCCTGAAACACACTGAGAGACTCATTTTAAGAGATATAGAACTCTTAAAACAAAGAGAGTAAAAAACAGTTTTTATCCCTGAATGCTGCCTAAATCTCGGTGTGCAGTAAGCAGAGCTTTGAAAAACTGCTAAAGGAGCTGTGTAACAATTATAGGATGATTGTATGTGTGTGTGCTTAAGTGCTTGTGATTAATCTATTTATTCATCCCTCTGTATTATCATTTTATTATGCACCAAGGATTGCAAACAATTTCACTGGATTTGTGCAATGACAGCTTTTAAACTTATTACAAAAAGAAATCACATGTTAATTAATGAGATTTAATGGTGCTGGTAAATGTTTTTGTGACCTTGAAAGAGAACCAGGCCAGATGTTTCTCATTGTTAACTAACTGCTACCTGAGGCTCCACATATATTTACAGTTAAAGATGTAAGTTGAATAATTTTTTCATCACTGCAAATATTTCCTCAAAATGTCAAACTTTTCTTTCTTTCTTTCTTTTTTTAACTTCCGGACTGGAAAGCAAAGGGAACTGAGCAAAACAAATTTATGTTCGTGTGTTACAAACTTATTTGATATCAAGAGCAGACTCAGATTCTCTGGTAACATTTTAAGTTTGTTGGGTCTCAGCTGAAAATGATAAATCAAGACAGGAATGGATAAGATGAGGAGGAAAAAACCCTTTCAGCATTCAACCACAGAGCAAAAGTCTCAGGCCTGGTTTAAGGGGCCTTCCAAGGAGTATTACACTATATTCTCATCACAATATTCTAAGATCTGTGCATTAAAAAATTTGCAGTGCAGCCAGCTAGAAACCCACTCTATACCTCCACTGAAGAGTGAAGCTGAAAGTGGTTGAAACCGGCTGTAAAACGAACACAAATGGACTGTGAAGCATGTTGGTGGAAAAATCCAATCACGGTAGGTCGCATGGTGGGATGGCATGCCTCCGATCGTAAGCTGTGTCATCGCTCTCCTCGCCATCGCTTACTTCACCCAGAACCCTCTCCCTCTCCTCGTCCTCCTCAGTTTCACTCTCTCGCCTCAGTCGCTCCCGCTCCCTGTCTCTCTCTCGCTCTCGCTCTCTCTCCCTGTAGGAGCGAGGCAGTGTGGGAATCTGAGAGTGGAGAGGGACAGAAATGAGATCATGCAGCCTGCACTGACTGACCAACACACGTAAATGTAACGTGCTAAATGTTAAAGGTCTTTCCCAGGATTTGTGAAGCCAGGTCATAGTCATTGTAGTTATCGTAGTCATCACTATGACAAGTTTTCTCAGAAAACAGGATTCAAGTAATGATGTCAATATAGATAATCCCTGTGAGCCAAATGCTCAGGCTTCATATTGCTCTAAATGCTCAGTATCTGTTTTTTTTCTGCTCTTGGCTACAGCTATGACCACAAAAACCCCACCCACCTGTTGTTAAAACCCTCCGTCTGGGAGGGAGAGCCAATCAGACGAAAGATGGCTTGAAGGGAGCTAAAACAGTCTGTCTACCACAGCAATGACTGAAGGGATGCATTAAGGCATATTTTAAGATAAACAAGGATTATTTTCAATTGTGAATCATGCAAAGCTGCTCTAGTAGAGTCCAAGAATAAAACTACAGAGTTGTAAATGAATATAATAACTCCACTTTAATTTAAATTTAGCTCACACAGTCCTGACTGGCTTTTTGTCACAAATAAGATTAAGTCAGATATTTAGTGAAGTACAGGTTCTTGGGATTTTTCTAGATTTGAGAAGATATGATGGGATATAAAGTGAGAAGAATTACAAAGAAAAAAAGCTATTCAATCTTACAGCTGTCTCTGTTTTATCAGAGAAAAAACATGGACACTGACTTGTAATATTCAACATACTCTATGTTAAATAACAAGGACTGCATGATTTAGGTGTCTAACGTGTGTTCTACTGTAATCACCATTTATCTTCAAAGTAAATAAAAATACATGAAGAAGCAGTAGAAAGTAGATACCTGATTGTCATGGCTGGGCAGGGCACAATATCCCGGCTCCGTCCTGCGGAGGAGGCGTGGTGAATGAGTGCGGAAAGGCCGAGGAGAGTGGGAACAGACGGAACGTGGGGAGGGAGAACTTATGGAGCGTGGTGACGGAGATCGGACAGAACGGGATGGTGAATAAGTGAGGGAGTGGGACTGGGAGAGAATGTGACTGTGGTGGTTTTGTTTGGGTGGGCGAGGGGAACGAGGTGGCAGCTCAGGCGGTTTGAGCGGGTCGACCATGTCCATTTCCGTGAGGATTGGTGGCGGAGGGACAAACTCGAGCTCCTCCTCTTGCGGGAGCATTTGCATTTCAGCCGCATCGAGTTCGCCGAGCTCCGTCTTTGACAAGTGATCCACAATCCCGGCACCGAATGAGTCACCAACAACATTGATGGAGGTACGCATTCGGTCACTGAGTGAGCAAAGAGCATCAGTGTCAGCTAGTGAAATGAGAGCTCAATAATACCAAATATTTTAACAACCTCTCACACAAGTGTCAGTGCCCTAATATGGATTGCAGAACAGTGATTTCTTATTGCCTGCTCATCAGACACCTGACTCACAGCAGCCAGTCGACAGCGATCAGCAAACTGATGTCCTGGGTAGGCAGGCCAACAGCTGTCAGGATCAGTAGCATGGTTACCAGTCCAGCACTGGGAATACTGGCGGCTCCAACACTGGCCAGTGTGGCAGTCATACTGGAGACAAGAGATGGGAAAAAGGTATATTTAAATCACTACAATTATAAATATTTGGTTGCATAACTAATTGAGTTTCAAAAAACCCCAAAATAAAGACCACACAGTCAAGCATCCATTAAAAGATGCATTTGAACAGTGGTTTGTAGCTACAGTGTAAAGTGAAAGAGAACCACTGTAGTCACATGAAGACTGTCTTTCCCATATATGGCGACATGATCTCCCTGCACTTCAGAATGCATGAATGGATTTACCATTGCATTGATTTAAATGGCTTTAACACTTATTGGTTAAATCCTGTTATGAAGCCTCATAATGAGCAGTTTTCCAATTCGTTATCTTGATGTTTTGAAAGTGAATGTGACGATGTGATTGTGAATGCGTGAATGTGAAAAATCCCACTTTCAGAAATGAAAAGAATACAGGTTTAATGAACGTCTTCTCTGGAAACTGTCTCTGGGAAAGAGGAAGCAGAACAGACCAGTCAGTGACATCAGATATGAAACCTGTTACATCAGCGACAGCTGAGGTGGAAGTGGGTTGCAAAGTGGTTTGACGTTACATGGTGCAGGCAGGTGAAAGTAAACAAATTTGAATTTCACTAACTCATTTTGGTTCTCGATTAACCAATGCTATGCTGAATATTGAAAAATCATTATACACCTGGAATACAAGCTGATAACATATGAATGTATCTGCCTAAAAAGCTATGCTTTTCTTTGCCTTGGTCTTGGCAAATTGTAAATTTATGGCATGCAGCCAGAACCCTTGTCATAGTTTTCTGCACACTGGCCAAAAATTGTAGAATGCAAAATGATGCAAAATGCCAAAATGAATTAATAACACATGCAAAAGGTGACATGTTGTGGAAAAAATAAAATAAAATGAAATAAATTAAATCCATATGTGAAACCAGACCATTGTGAGTGAAAACTGCTGAAACACCAGAAAAGGCTGATGTGAAACCACATTTAATAATGGAACTCACCAATTCAGGCCTTCACTGCCGATTCAGCGTGTTTAGTCAGCCAAAAGACTGCCAACAGCACAATTAACTTAGAATTAAAGACTTTAAATTGCAGCAGGCGGTGAGTTTTAGTTTTACATGTTTATAATTTGACCATATTAAAAAAAATCAATCAATCAAAACCCTAATCTGTCCCAACCCCACTAAAATCTATACACGGAACAGTCCAATTTTCTGTTGCACTGAAAACCTGGGATTTACATGAGTTTATTCATATGCATTTCAAACATGTAACATTTGGCTCAAAAAGCAGTTTCTGAAAATGCAAAGCGCTCAGTTCTTCTGTCCACACACAAAAATGTTTCCTCATCTAAAACTTTAAAGGCTCTGAAAAAAAAAAAAGTGCTGCTTGTCATGGCATGTCTGCAATTAGAAAATGATCAGTTACCACATGAGGGTGCAGGCCAGCTAGTTTGGATACTGAAGCTATTCATCTGTTATTAGTTATATCTCAATTGTGTCTGACAAACTGCAGCGCTAATTCTCACCCTGCTGCGAGCGGGAGATTAAGTGGGGCAGATTTATGCAGCACATATGGATTTTATTTCAGAACAGTTTCATCACATGACACAAAAACCATACAGGACTTTCTTAAAATTAGATTTTGGAATTTGGTGGTAAACAGCCGTTGATGAAAGACACACAATAAACAACTTCAAAGTGCTGAGCGTCATTTGTAACCCGCGGCCACAACAAGCAGAGTCTGAGCCAAGCAGACTGGATCCAATGTTCTGCTTAAACCTCTGAAACAGGCGATGAATATCTCTTTACTTCCTCACTGCATTTATTTTTATACCTCATAACACAGAGTCCTAAATACATGCTAGTCATTTCAAAGTGCACCAAATCTTGTTTACACTGTACCCATTTGTGAATGCATACCGACAATCAGGGTTATGTTTTATGTCGTTGCTGCAATCACGAGGTTCAACTTATACATGCAGTTAAAAACAGCTGCACCCAAACAGTTGCGACAGCCAAGGAAAATGCTGATGTCATACCATGTGACAAATAGGGCAGTTCCTCTAATCAGTCAAATCCCACATTAAAATACACATATTTAGAAATGAAATAAATGCATTTACAGCCTGATACAAAACATGGTTTTGGTCTCTATGACTAATTCACCCATTAAAACATCTGTATGAGTGAAATTTTTGCAGGTATCTGTGCAGCCATAAAGGCAGCCTCTTAAACAAGCTTGCAGGTGCTGGCTGAAAACATCAAAGGTGGATTGACGCTGCATTCGGGGGATATTGTTTGCTTATATGCTTGTTAGGAAAGTAACAAAAAAGAACCTGTTTTGCTGCAGTTAGACTGTGATGGAGGCTACTTACAGTAAAACCGTGTAAGGTGTACCACAGTTTATGTTTACATACATACCCCCACAATTCGTATGTTTTCAGCCACAGCATGTGAGTAAATTTCGCCAGGTGCTCTTTGGTCTGGTTAAACATACGACCTTCCATCAGCCAGCACACTCAGCTGATCGTATAAACAACACACAGCTTGTCACAAGAATCTATGTTTAAGTATTATCAAACTTTTCACATCAACATCAGCACATATTTAAAATTTTATGTAAAATTAAAATAAATACATAAATTATATGAATTTGTATGCATTTCATGTTGTGTCAGTGTTTTGATTTTGGTATTTAATACAACATGTGTGTGCTGAAATAATAAATGTGAGTGTTTTTATACTGAAAACTTTGTTTAAAAGTCCATCCATCCTCTTTTAAACCACACATCCAACTAGGGTTGTGGGTGACTTAGATGACATTGATCTAGGGGTCATACACACCCTGCACAGGTCATCAGTTCGTCACGGTGCTGCAAACAGAGAGACAGGCAAGCATTCTCACTCACATTCACACCCACAGCCAATTCCAAATAATCCATTAACCTAACATGCAGGTCTTTACACAGTGGAAGGAAGTTGGAACACTTAGAGAAAACCCACGCAGGCACAGGGAAAACATGCAAACTCTACACAGAAAGGCCCCAGCTGACCGGGAGGTGCAGATCCAGGACTTTCTTGAGTGAGGCCACAGTGCTAACCACTGTACCACTGTGTGGCCTGGTTAAAAGTCCATAGTTTACATATTGAAACTATTATTATTATTCTACTAATATTATTCCTTTTTGCCAGTTCTGGTTAAATAGTAGATGAATGTTCCTTTGCTTTTGTTCTGGAAACCAGTAGCTGTCTGGGAGAGATTCTGTAAGGATAGCCTTCATAACCTTAACCTTTTGCTGAATTAATATAAGGTACAGAATGAAAACACTACACTGATCGCAGAGAGGTAATTCACTTTAAAGCAATTATACAGCTGTCTTGCTGCCTGGTAGAAAATGTCATTTACCACTGACTTAAGCATATACAGTAACTTTACATTTATTTTACTTTTGCTCTTAAAGAATGTGGTGAAAATCCAGCAGAAATAAAAAGGATGAGATGGGAATGGTGCTCGCTTTTATTACCTTCTGGAAGGTCATTGCACTTCATTATAAATAAAAAGTAAAGGAAGCAGCCAAGTAAAGAAACTATTAAGGGCTTAAGCTCTGCGCTGCCTTCTGATGATGACAACTGGGAAGTCGCTGTTACATAACACAACAGAAAAAAACATGAGGTGTTACTCCTTAGAGCCAAGCTACCATGTGGTTTACCTGACAGTGATGATCTGCCCACCGTCCAGGGTGATGTCATTCATTTGGGCAATAAAGATGGCTGCCACAGCTTCGTACAAGGCAGTGCCATCCATGTTAATGGTGGCACCTATGGGTAGCACGAAACGAGTCACACGCTTATCAATCTTCAGATTTTCCTCCAGGCAGCGGAAGGTGACTGGCAACGTCCCTGCGCTGAAAGAAGAAGAAGGCCCCACATGAGGGTGAGAGAGGAAAAAAAAAAGGTGCTGATGTACACAGAAAAGGAGCAAAGTGTCTGCTGAAGGATATAAAATAGGCAGACAGGTGGTGAAAGACATAAGTGGAGAGGTGAGGAGGAAGTCTAAGAGACAACAAAAAAAAAGGCAGGAGTAATTTGAGTCGGCTGACAGCCTCGTCCTAACAGCTGGGGTAGGCCACTGTTTCAATCCTCCAACATGTGAATTAAAGGAATTTGATTCCCAGCCCCGCTAAGCTCAGGTCATAATATAATTAGAGAAAACGTTGATAGGATTACCCATATTCACTAAAGCCTCAGTAATGTGCCAAAATAACAGTTGGTTTCAGCAGCGATGCCGAATCCCAGGCAGGCTGGGCCAAGCCAAGCCGGGCAGGATACAGTGGGGCCAGTTTGGCTGGTGACAACTAATCCGAAGGCTTAGACACTTACAACACAGAATCTGTCTGACACGGACTTGTCTATGATAGTCTGTGGTTTGGCTCTGCTGTCCTTATTTGTCTGTTCAGTTACAGAAATACAGACTTTTGCCTTCAGGCTTTTCAGATTTAACCCAACTAGCTGAAAGCGATTAGCAGGCTATGCCGATCAATCACAGCAACTACAACAGCTGTCTGAGCAATACGTGTTGTAAAAGAAATATGTGGCACACATGTGTTAACACATGCCCAAACAGAGGACTTCCAAACATACACTTCCTTCAAGCTGTCATACCTGCTAGCAGTTCCCAAAGCTGTGAGCCATGCCTGGAAGATCCCAGAGTAGAAAGTAAAAGGGCTTTTTCTGGTGATTGCAAAGAATATAGCAGGTAGGATCAAGCCCCCGTGGATCACCAGACCCACAATGACAGTCACCATGTACATGCCCAGTTGCCTGGCCACCACCTCCAGGTCACCGATAGCCGCGATCTTTCCCGCAATCAGAGAGGCAATGCCAACAGGAGAGTACCTGGACACAGAGTTCGAAGCAAATATCCCAGCAGGAATTATTTGAAAGGAACTGATTGTGGTTTATGTTCCATTACACTCTATTTTGTATACACTACATATCTGTATGTACATGAATATTCTTTTTATGCACACACAAAGGTAAAAAGAAACAATTTGGCTTAGTATAAGAACAAATGTGTGTATTAATGTGAAAAGAAAACATGATTGTACCACATTGTCCCAAGTTTGGAAAACTTTTCCATAAACTGGCTTTAACCACCAAGAGCAACTGTTATTCTAAAGCTATTTGTCATTGAACTTACCATTTCTGTCTGCTATTGGGAGCCCAGCAACCTGCCAGACCTAAATTTTTGTATTTATGATTTTTTTTTGTTTTTGTACATGACAACCGCTTAATTCCCTAATATATCTTATAAGCTTCCTCTTACCATTAACTATATTTATACATATAAAACAAATTAAAAGCAACAGCCAAACAGTAAAGCGCAATGCCGCAAAAATGGTGGCACTGTGTTCTGACAATTCTTGTGGTGACATGACTATAAATTTTATAAAGCCTTTCATAAATTAAAACCACCCTGTTTTTTTTTTTTTATGTTAGGCCAACATTTTCAACACCTCATCAATCTTTAGTCACTGTCAGATAAGTGCATTTCTCTGCAAGGGGACGCGGCACATGCTTGTATCTCCGGTTTCCAGCTTTGGACTGCAGTTGTTCTTGTTCATGAACAGACTGCAGTTATTGGGACACTTGAATTAAAGCGAGTCATAGTCTCATCACAAGGGCGACACATTCTCCCAGTTCAGCTGGCATTCACTGACAGTTGTTTGGTGCAGTATGCCTTGTATATGATTTGATAGATTTGCCCCTTGTACGATGCATGTTTTTGTATACACTGGATTCTGTGTTTGGCTTGCTCCATAAGCCCATGAGTAATCTGTTTATACTGAGAGAGTGATACGAACAATGATACAGTTCCTTTGGTGTCCAGCTGCACATGTAAAGGAGGCTTAGAGGAGCTGCAAGACAAGCATCCTGCTGTTTCTCTTCCAACCGCCTACTCTACTCCTCCTTTCCTTTCCCATCCCTGCTCTGAGTACCACTACACTCTCTTTCTCTGCGCCACTTGCCAGGGTCCTGCGAAGCGTCAAGACGTGCACTGCTCTCACGCGCATCTTTCCACATCCCTCCTGCCCGCATCTGCTTTCTGCTCTGCCGCCAAGTGGCTCCTCTGCCGTCAGTGGATCCATTACATTCTGGAGATCTTCCACCCCGGCTCCCCTGGGAGCCCACAACACTGTTCAAGGCCCCGGCTCCCGCTACTCCCCAACATACCACAGACTCCAGCATGTCCCAGGGAAATCCTCTCTCTCTTTCCATCTGTCAGTGTCCTTCACTGTCACACTTTCTCCCTCTTCCTCTTTGGTTTTTTGCTTATCAGTCTTCGCTGTCCGACCTTGTTGCTTGTTCCCACAATTTGCCTCAAGTACACAGTCACTGCCTTATCCATCACTGTCTCTGACCTTTGTATATGGTATCTGCAGAATGTCAAAGCAACGCAGACATTGGCCAACAAGAGCAAAAACAGAGGCGCACACTTTCAAACACAGACACACACACATGAACAGGGAACACAAGGCACTGACCACATGATCATGGACACCATCGTCATGATAATTTCATTGAGGATGTTGAAGAAGTCACACATGATCTTCCCGCGCTCGCCCATCCGACCCATGCAGATCCCAAAGGTGATGAAGAAGCCAATCAAACCTTGATGAAAATAACACAAAGTAGCATGTCAGTGGAAACATGCAGAGGAGTGGAACTGTGGACCTGGAAAACACAAGCCTCTTGCAATATCAACTCTGTTATCAACTCACCGAGGACATTCATGCCCCATTTGTATTCCAGTTTTTTCCTGTTCACTAATATGGGTTCGGTTTGGTTTGTTGCTGCGACTGGCACCTTTTTCAGCACCGTCTGAACCTAAAGGGAGCACAGGGCGACATTCAGATTATTTTGTGGTTTGCACTGGGGTGCTCAGATTTTGTAAGTCCTATTGTGTGTGAGCAAACAAAAGTTTTGGCAGCAGCTTGATAAACTCTGATTTGTGTTTAAAGAAAAGGCAAGAGAGAATCATAAATACAACAAAGGGAAAGAAAAGGGAGACAAAAAGGCTGGGGGGGGGGGGCTTATGAATTCATTGAATTCCTGATGAGTATGAACAAAAGAAGCAGTAAAAAAAAAGATGTAGACAGAAAAAAGAAAGAATCTTATCCTCAGCATTGCTCCCGGTTTACCAGCAGATGCCTTACTGTGCTAAATAAGGATGTGGCTTTGCAGATGTAAAGAGATTAGCAGTAGCAGGAAGACTGCTGACCCTTGCCTTGACAAACACAGACAACTACTTCTAATCATTCAAACATGCATGGCAGAAAAACAGGAGTGGACAGAAGCAGGAAGCTGTTGGATCAAGAAAACAGGAGCTGCTTCCTGAATTGTGCCTCGTCTCCCTACCATTAGTACTAACTGACCATAACAGATGTAGAATTACAATTATCTTGTTCAATGATTATGGTTTTAGTGAAGTAGCAAATGACAAAACCACATCTCAACAAATGTAAGACCGTCGTCAAATCTTGGATGGATATTATACTCTAAAAGCTACTCATTCAGCTACCTTAGCCTGTTTCTAACCAAACCTCTTTCGGTCAGTAAAAGTTGCTGTGTATGAAGTTTGGAGGACAACTAGCCTCTCTGGAGAACCACCAGTTGTTAGCAACTCTGCGCACTTCCTCCATTCTGTCAAACTGCTCAGTAATACTTTATCCAGAAAAGCTCATGTCTTCAAATGTGGCCCAGAACACAAGCAGGACTTTCCAATATGATATTTTTTGCAGATTTGTTACTAGTGAACTATTAAAATTAGGCAATGTTTACTTGTGAGCATCCATTCAAATCAAAGACAAATTTTATCTTGACAATTAAATCAATTTTAAATAATCTTACAAATAAACACAAGATGTTTATTAAATAGGATTCTTTATTTATCAATTTTTCCTCCACCTTTTCTCACCTTAAAGTTGAATAATGCAAATTTCATAACAGGACTTTACAGCCCTACCTTCAACTTTGACACAGGAAGTGGAAAGCAATACTGGTAAATATTTCAAGAAGAGCCAGAGCAATGAAACAGCAGATGTGAATGTGGAAGGTACCTGTTGAAAGCAGGCTTGCACTAGGTTCTCAGGAAAGAGGTTTCGAATCAGGTCAAGGAAGGCGTCGAGACTGCTGACTTCCTGGTTTTTCGTGGCTGAGGATGATGAGGGGCCTCCCCTCAGTTTGGGGTTCCCTGGGTGGATCCCCAACACCAGGATCACCCCGAGGACGGCAGCGATTACAGTGGTGGACATGTAGTACACCATAGCTCGGCTACCCATCCTGCCACTGGAGCGGGCGTCTAGACCAGCAAGCCCTACAAGAGACAGGCAACAGAGGACAACAGATGAACAGATTTGGCTAATTCTGGCACATTTACAGATTGCTTATTAATGTACATTGTCCCTACCAAATAAATAAATTCAAATTTAAAACAATCTGTGTGCACAGAGGAAATAAAAGTGTCTTTACCTGGAAGCTTGACCCTTGCAAGCTTCCAGGTTTCCTTGAGATTGTTTTAAAAAGAATTCATTTTTGTGCAAACTATTAAATTGTTTTTGGATAAACAGCTGGCTCTTGCTTTGACAAATTGTATGCATTAAGTACCCAAGTGCTCCTTACATTTAACTTAAACTGTTTAGCAAACAAACATACTAATGCTGAGTATTTAGTAAAATACTTTCAGAATGTAAATGTTTTGCGTGAGCAGTATGTGGTGTCAGGCTGAAAAATTAATGCAGCCATGGAAGTGACAGAACTGACAGCTCCTCGAATGGTGAGTCAGTACACATTGACTTCCATGTTAAAAAGAAATAAAAATGCTTACAGACAGGTGCAAATGACAGGTTTGGGCTGCATGTTAAATTGCCCTTTTAATGACAAATATACAGGGAGTGATTTTATATATATATATATATATATATACCTTTATTTAATTTTATTAAACCTTAAATTTAAGGGAAAGGCCACTTTTACTTGTAGTCGTATGCTGACACGGGTGGCTGTAACTGGTTAGTTGTCTTATTCCTAAATATTTCCACACTGCAATAACAACACTTACAGTTCATCGTGGAATATTTACAAGGGAAGAAATTTGCAACAGTGGCATCCTATAACAGTACCACACCTCAATTCAGTCATAAATGTTTGCAAAGGCAAACTGCGCGGCTACTGCAGTTTTATTTAAATATATATATATATGTATATATATATATATATATATATATATATATATATATATATATATATATTATTATTATTATTATTATTAAAGGGCAGTAGTAAAGTTGGAAAAGCTGCCAATCACATGATGCTGTTTTGCTCCTTTTGCCATTCATGCACCTTTGGCAAATGCAATGCTTCTTTATTTTTTGTGCTCAAAAACACCACTGCAGCACATTCACAGACAAAGCCTAGTCCTGGGTGCGCAATTAATTTTCCCCAGTGAGGCCACATGAAAAACTGGGACTGTTGTAGAGGGCTGCACTAATAAGCTTATAAAGAGATGAAATTAACAGTGAGCAGAATTGAGTTCAACTTATTGGCGCGGCCCTCAAAAAAAGTCCCAGTTTCTTATGCGGCCCCTTGGGAAAATTAAGCTCCCACCCCACAAATACAAATACACAACAGTGGCAGTAGAGAATACAAGTTTTACAGTTTTATTAATAGTTTTATTAATATTTATGTGCACTACCAAGATGTTGGATTGTTAAATTGATGTTTGTGGGGCTGTTCTGATTTTCTGATTTGGAAATCTAACTTGAGTTGGAAACTCAGAAATTCCAAATTCCAACCTCAAATGGAACGCACCATAAGAGGTGTGACTCAGTACTTTTGTCCATATAGTGTATGGATAAAAGTACTGAGTCACACCTCCTATGGTGCGTTCCATAAGAGGGGTGCGTCAGTACTTTTGTCCATATAGTGTATGTCTTGGATGCACCTTCTTAACCAAACTTGATTGAGTTATTTGCTAGTCTTAACGTCTAACAGGACTCCACCCTTTCAAATATGGACTGAGGCTTAAAACCCGTAATGACGACATCAACCTCTTTCATAAATTCTGTCATTTATAAAACAAATTTCACGTGTTCCCAGGTTCCTGTAAACTGCATGAGCTACAGATGCAGTTTAGGAGCATTAATCCTGTTGATGTTAAACTTCTCTACAGTTAACATGTTAACACGTATGTTTAGTTTATTACAGTTAATGTTCAGCCCCTAAGCATCATTCTCAAATAGCTGTTGGTTCCAGGAGTACAAAGTTTTAATTTTAAAATACTAAAATAAACAACCAGATTTGGAATCACTGGGATTCATCCTCTGGGGGCAATGAATGTGTGGCCCAAAGGACATTTTAGAGAATCCACATCACGTGTATCGAACAATCATCCATTATAGTGTAAACACAGAATCAGTTACTTTTTAACTTCCCTATAAACAATATAACACTAAATATAACTGGCACACCTGTGATAAGGCTGGAGATGATGAGAGGCAGGATGAGCATCTTCAGCATCCTCATGAGGATTTCTCCAGGAAAGGAAACCATCGTGAGGGCGGCACTGTCCGACACCTGCAGGTACCGCAGCGTCATCCCGAAAACTGCTCCCATGACAACACCTGAGAAGAGGAAAAAAAATTTAATTATGAAGTTTTGTTCTTGCACAGCAGTTGTTTAGCTAATTATGTCTACATTAATTTCTCAAACCATTAAAAAGACATACAATGTCTCCATGCCTCAAGGAGTCCTTTAATAGTACAGGGTATTGTTTCAGATTCCAGACAAGCTGAAAAGCATGTCTAAACACTTCCTTATGTGCACATTTAGCTAAAAATACAATAAATATGGCACAAATATGTAAAACTCAGTAGTAATATTAGTCATGTCAGAAATGACCCTCACCAGTTTGTAACCTTTCGGCAGACTCATTACCCTTTTTGTGAGGGCCCCTAACACAGTGTTTAACATCTAAGATGTAAGAGATCTCTGACTGATGAGAGCCATCTACCGTAATGTAAACGAGTTCATATCAAGGTTTAAATCTAAGTGACAAATTACAGACAAAAATAACACACTTCTTAACTCTGCTGGGCTTTTTTGACAAAGCACACAGCTGTGGAGAAACATACCAAAGTGTTTACAGTGGCAGAGCAAAGACGACAACAAGCCCAAGATGTCTTGTGGGAAAACAATCCTGGAGTATTTACATCTAGGTTTGCGTGTGGTAATTTTTTTTTTAACAATAAAACTAACCTCAAATGTAACTCTAGTCATTCAGTAAAACGTGGGAATTTGGAGTGTTGAACTATGTGCAAAAAAGGAAAAAAGACTGTTATTTCTTGCCCTCATCAGGGCATAGCCCGAACTTTTCTTTCATGCATACCCATAACAGTAAGTCCCAGCAGCAGGTTGTGTGTGTTGCGGCTGCAGTGGCCGGCGTCTTTATATGCCATCTCTGTGTTGTCATCTTGCTGATTTTCTTCTTTCTCCTTCTCCTTGTTTGTGTTGGACTGGTTGGCTGTCGGTTGGTTTGTCATCCTGTCTATGAAGACAGTGGGAAAGGTGGGTTTTAGAAATGGGTGACCGCATGCTTTGGAAAGCTTTGGAAAACAATCTGCAGCATCTCATAGCATTGCTGATTAGCTCAGACTATAAATGCTGTTTTCTGCAGTAAGGTTTGGATTGTTCTTTCCCTTTGACTAGTGAGACTTCACACTTTACCAGTGGAGGTGGCTGACCCTGTTTTTTGTTGGGGATTAGTGAAAACCAGAAGCACCTAAGGCTCACACAACAGGAATGTCCTGAGAATATTTGGTTTAGGTTCTAAATGGAGGTAAAGACGCATAACTGCAGGCAATCCAAACACAGCAGGCGATGCCTAAACAGGACATGAAGAAACAACTCAAGAGATGTAATCTGTGCATCCTCCTTTAAATGGAAAACGATTAAACTGCCAGACTCTAAATACAACACAATACAGAGATTTAGCTGATTAGTGAGGTAAAGTGAGGCAAAGGATGACCCCACTGGAAGTATTAGGATGTGGCCCCTGGCTATATTACATGCTCTGAAGGCCGATGCACACTGAAGTGTACAAAACAATACACAAAGAACAATTATTTAGTTATGTGCAATATTATCACATGTGCATCATAGACACATATACATCACAGCTGTTGTTGGCAAGTATTAAGTCATTAAAGTATTTGGTAAAATACATTTCTGATGGTGCTGATGAAAAGCAAAAAACAAAATTATAATAATTTACCGTATGAAGGACAAATGTGACTATGTGACACTTTTCAAGGCATTTTATGACTAATTGGGGTACACTGTGTGGGAAACTTGAATGTATACGCAAATTTTCCGCCAATCCACTGAAAGTCTGACCTATCAGTGTTGCAAACAAAAGAAAGCCGGGTCATCACAGCTCTCCGCTTATTTCCCACCTGTAACGTGAATTCTGTTGATCTATTTGAGCAGGCCTTGGCTCCATGCTGAGCAAACAATTCACTGAAAAGTAATCTTGACCCCATCAGCTATCATCTGATGACACTTCATCATTTTATTAGCGTTCTTTAAATTCATTTGCACTGGTAAACAATGACCAGCAAATAAAGCAAGACATCTTAAATCAGATATCCATTATCAGCTATTTGGACTTCCTGGAATCACCAGAAGCCCAGAAGTACCATAAGTTGCCCCAAGAGGCAAAGTCAGCTGACTAGCCAGCAGGTTCCCAGACACATCAAATATTTTGCTGGATAAATGACAGTTTTATCTACCGCTGTTGCTAACAAGAAAGCAGGAGGATCACCAAAGTCAATAACCTGTGAGGCCTGTCATCATAGGTGATACCATTACCCTAACCCTGGATTTTGGAGAAGGGCAAAACTGATTTTTTTGGGGGGGTGAGAAAATGTTAATAGTTTTAGATGTTTGTCAGTTAGAATGATTATTTTCTCTTTCTTCTTGATTGCGAGAAGATTGTGAGAAGATTAATAGAAAGAAAATCGCCCACAGGTGGAGTTAGGGTTAGGGTTGGGGTAGTCACAGATGATGACATGACATCTCTAGTTCACAAAGACTCATCCTTTGGGGACTGTGAATGCCTGTAGAAACTTAATGGCATAGCATCCAGCAGGTATTTAAGACTACCACATGGATAGCACTGTTTAAAAAAGTAACGTGATAATGTGAAATCCAAATGTGCTGTTTCTGTGATTGCAAATCAGAAAGACAGTAATTCAGCTAAATGTAGAAGACATATATGTATATTTATCTGAAAACAAAATAAATGTCCCTGCCATTTAATATGTTTTCACCATTTTGAACAGTTACATTAAAGCCAATTTTTCGAAAAACACATGCCAACCAGTAATCCTCATTTATCTGAGCTCCTGTGCATTTCAAAGGTCCCTCTAAAGCAGAGTCCGCTCCATCAAAACGGTCACTGAGGCAGAAAGTGTCTGCTGTCCAATAACACTACACGTTTCGAGACCCCAGCATCACCGTCACTCAACATTAATCGTATATAAACACATCTGGAGAGCTGTGCAGTCATGCCAAATCCCTGTTACAAGTATGAGTGTCACATTTACAAACAGTCTGACTCAGTGAGACAATTGCAATCAGACATGATTATAATCCATCAATTTAGCAGATGGCAGCAGCAGTACGCACACAGTCGTATACATTCACCAAAAGCACAGTGAACAAGGGGGAGCGCGAAAAATGTTACCTACTGGTTCCCCTCCACGCTCTCACCTCCTGCTCCCTCTGGCCATATCTCTGCCTCTTTCTAGTCTGCAGCAGTCACTGGCCCAAGCACAATTTTGGATTTCCAGTATTATCAGAGATATAATCCTCGGTGAATGGAGTACTGAGGAGAGGAGGGGGAGGGGGTTCCTCTTAATAGTCTTCACAAATCCTCTTTTCAATCCTTATGTCATTCTTAGCATGAACATTGTAATGTCAGCTGACGACATGCAATTTGGTTATTTATATATATACACAGACAAATGCGAATAAGAGAAAGTCTTTTCCTCTTATTTTCTTCAGCGTTCAGGACACTTGGCCCCTCCATGTGTGGATTTAAATGACCACAGCAGGCGAATAACATCAAACCAAAAACTGAAAATGAATGAGTAAAGTCACTACTGTTTTTACAGACCAATGTAAACTCCAGTTGTATGTGAAAAAGACTAATACTGTGAGAATATGGATATCTCTGATCCTCTACAGTAGTGAAGCCTGGATATTAAACCTTGGTTTCTTGATAGAGGCCTTGAAAAAAACCAAAAACAAAGCAACAGCATGTGCTCTGAGATGAGAGCGGCAGTGAGGAGTATAAGCTGCAAAGACATCCTCAAGGGCCTGATGCTGTTCTGTAAATTTGTCTTCCTTTCCCAACACAGAGATTACTTTCCTGCTCCAGGAAATGTCAGTGCTGCCTCGAGACAAAATGTAGCTGGCCTCTAGGAACTAGCTGTAGTTGGGCTGACCTACTGGCTCTGTTAAACAGAGGAAAACAGAAACTGTTTACAGTGTTGCAAGATTGAATTTGACTCCTCAAGTTTCTAAAATCTTGCCTGGAAAGCCCAACACAGAATACAAAGCAAAAGCCGTGCAAAGCATGATATGCCTGTTACATCATGTTACAGCTTAGCATCCCAAATAAAATGCAGCAATTCAAGTCAGTGGATTCAGTTTGGCCAGTCAGCTTACACTAAATCCAGGATTTAAGAACAACATGACACAGGTATTACTACTCTGCCAGGTAGGCTGCAGCCAAGGAGGCATATTCCTTTGAAGACGGAATGCTTTTAAATCTTTGCAAGAGCTCTGGAAACACATGTTAGTGGTGAGCACAGCGGTAAAAGAATAGGAACTTCAAAGTGAGCGGAGCCAAGAGCAAAAAGAAAAAAAGAAGTACTAAACCCTGTTGGTACAGTAGTGATAGCACTGCTGTTTACATGCCCTCTGTGCCAAATACAGACACAGGACAGAAAGCCTCCCACAGTGACTTTCAGAGTAATGGCAATTGAATAAACATGAGGTTCTTCAGTGTAAACACTGTGGCCATCCGTCTGATGTGTGCTGACCTGTGCAGCGCGTGACAACCATCACAATCAGTCTTCACATGCAGTCATGCACTTACGACACACCGTCTTAATCGTCATGGCTTCCAGGGCGACGTGTCACGATGCTGGAATGAGTCAGTCTCCCCAAAGAGGAGGCTTTGATTACTGTGAGCCCAAGCAGCTCTAGATAAAAGGTGCACATACAATTCAAGGCAGACATGAGAGAACTACCTCAGTTCATCTGTCGCAGACTCATCAACCCCCCTCCTCTTATCTACCCATAGTATTCCATATTAATAATCCAACCAGTTGATCATAGGCATTGAAACAAGAGATCAAACAGATGTGGATGTTCTTAACAGAAGAATTTACACTTAGGCAACTTATTTGATAATCAATAATCAATTTGGTCCTTTTACAGGATAAAGTTATTGCAGTTACACTACATATTGTTGTAAACATTTGTTTTTTAAATGAATAAACACATGAAAATGGCACCGTAGGTTCCATGCAGTTTTTATATACACTGTGGGTTGATGGGGAACTAACATGCACTGTAAGAGAACTTCTGCATCTAGATGGGATTATTTTCTGATGGCATGTAAACCAATCAATGGCACTGATTCCCCACTAAATCACCTGTTTCACTACTGCTTTCTACACAGAGTGAATTCCCATCAAATGCTGTATTTGACCAAAATCAATGTCTTTTTTTTTTTTATCAAGGTAAGAGTTCATTTTCACAAACACAACAACAAACTGTGTTTTCAAGTATAGATTCTATGACTCCATGTGTGTATGTTACACACTGTATTTTACTGGTTAGGGAACTGTGTGTGTGTGTGTGTGTGTGTGTTTGTAACTGCGGGTGTATACGGGTGTGTCAGGGGATTATTTCCAATGGTTGATTGTTTGGTGTGAGCCTTGCAAAGGGATCGAGATATAATCCCCATCCCGCCCCTCCACCACCCTCGTTCAGCAGAGGGAGATGAGGCCACTGCACCAATGCAATGCAGCACCACAATAAACTATATGATACGCTGCAATCACATAAGTAATAAATGTGGAAATTTGGGTGTGCTAGCCTATTAGCACTAGTTCTGCGTATGTCAGTGCACAGATTGCAGATATTTTAAGCTAATAAATATTTAACTCATCATTTGACCTCTTCTTTCTTCTTTCCCTTTGTAATAACAGGTTCTGGGATTTTCCTGCATTCCACAAAGGAAAATCACCAGGAGCTGTAATAAAATACTTGTTAAGTGGGCTTTCATTTAGTCAAGTATATGAAACATTTTCATTTATCAAATGGCCAGAAAAAAACAGGAAAATTCACAGATTTATGTAAGTAAGGTAATTTTTTATCTATATGACCTTGTGTGTTTCAACTGAATACAATTGAATTCACTTTTCTTTCATAGCACCAGTTTATAACAATGGTTGTCTCAAGGCAGTACTTGGCGATGGTGGGGATGAAGAACACCCTTTTAATACTAAGAAACTAAGAAACCTGGGGCACAACCAGCCTCAACCACCTCCCAGAGGCCTATTCTGAGCCTGGAAAAACCTTGAAAGTCATGTAAAACAAACTTTAAATTGAAAATATGTCATTTATCTTGTAAAATATGAGCTGCAATCCTCACAAATTACATTTCTTTTTAGCTCGTCTCAGTTAAAATTGTTGTAAGATAAAAGTGAATGCATTCAGGAAGGAGACAGACGCTCATATTCTAGATATCAGCGATGACAGATACACAGCACCAGTGTCCGAGCACTTCAAAGCAGAGCCGTACCAAACTCCTTCAGCATATGTGCAACTGCCTTCAAATACATGCCTGGTGTATGACTTTACCAGATCGCAACAGCAGTGGGGTTACAGTCAGTGAAGGTCAGTGTCGACCACATCAGGTGTGCACAAGCATGTGAGCACACGTGGGTCAAGATGCCTTCTCTCGAATGTGTGGCAGTGAATAACAAGGAAATTCTCAATGCTTGATAATCAGACTCAGCACCTGATTTGGATTTGATCAGTGCTGTCCAATCCATTTCCTTTTAATGCAGAAACATATCTCAGTTAAAGCAGGTTTAAGATCACTGGTAGAATTTTATTAGGTACGTCAGATAGGCTCCAGATAACATTTCAGAAGTGTGCTGTACTTAAACCAGACATCAATGGTGCGTTTCATCTTTGTCTGCAAAGATTAATGAATGATATTTTAGATTAAAGAGAAAAGATATTTTGAAGATGTTCAAAATATTCAAAATAAGATGTTCAGATGTTCATTTATGTCTCAAATAGTTATATACAGTAACATGAAGAAAATCCCAACATCTAAGAAGATGTAACCAAGAAATGTGCTTTTTTTGTTTTGCTTTTTGCCAAGATGTGAGAATCAGTAGAGTGTAAATGAGAGAAAAGACTTGAGTTTTTGTGTGCATGTGTGTGCGTGAACACATGTCAAAGAGACAGACACTCCCCTCCCCTCCCCTCTCTCTCTCTCTCTCGGATGATAATCTGACTGCATTAATCTGTTGTTTGAACTCCTTAAGCACAGACTGTCTATCACATCTGCTCTCTTCACCCTTGCAAAGCTCTGCAGTTTATAAACTCTCTTTTTCTCCTCTCGCTCTCCTTCTTTCTCCTGTGTTTTCTTTTCTTTTTTTTTTTTTTTTGCTCTGTCACCACAATTTCTTTATCGCTCCTCACTCCAGCAGGACTGAATTTAACACAGCTCTTTCCCTTCGTACAGTAAATCCATCTCCTCATTTGGCTGCCAGACGTTTTGGAAACTTCTCATTCCAGCTTTGAATCTCTCAGATCGCACTCTGATCCTTCTCCCTCTTATTGTATCTGATAAAATATTACAGGGCCCACATGATGAAAAATTGAAAATCACCAAAACCGAGCTCTTTAATCTAAAATATCATTCATTAATCTTTGCAGACAAAGATGAAACGCACCATTGATGTCTCTGAGGCACTGACACATTCTGGGAAATAAACACCCAATAATCACAAATGCCAAAAAACAAACAAAAAAACCCAAAAAAAAAACGCCACTGAATGTTTCAAATGATGCAAATTTACTGCATGTATGAGCTGTGAATGAGTGGAGTAGAAAAGGGGGCGCCAGGCTTACCTGCTGTGTGTTGCTGTCTCCCATCCGACGAGAGCGAGGCATCGGGAGAGACACGAAGAGAGGAGATGTGGAGATGATGATGAAGAAGAAGAAGAAGAAGAGGGGATGGGAGGCGAAGTCACAGTCTTTGCGTCATCTGAGGAAATTTACAGATTAATACAACAGCTTGATGCTCTGAGCCCCTCTCCTCCCCCACCTCACCCTACTGCATCTCACCCTCACTCTCCTCTCCTCCCTCTCTTCCTTCACTCAGCCTCATTGACTGTATCTATCACAAGCTTCTTTTATAGCTCTTTAGTTACATTTTGGGGGAAAGTAAAGGATAAGTAGCAATTTGCAGTGATAATGATCACAAGCAAGATGGAAGAAAGATATGAAAAACAGTTTTAATGTGATTAAGGAAAAAACTCTCCAAGGAAGGAGTTTGGGACTTGGAGCTTGTCAGCATACATGGGTGGGGGTGGGGGTGGGGGCATGCTTATCCTCCCTTCCACAGGAGGGTGCTATGACTCTTCACTGAGTGCAAGAAACCTGCTCAGTAGCTTCCCCCTAAGGGATACATTGACAGATATCAGTGTCAGTCGGTGAGGCCTCAAAGTGCGTGGGGGCCGAAGGGTGGAGCTGCTACATACTGCACATACAAGGGTCAGGCTTTTTCCATGAACCGTGACACTTTATCAATACGCAGAGTTAGAAATAAACTGATAAAGAAGATGAGGAGTTTCAGGTTTGTCATACCAGAGCCCTACATCGTAAAGACTTGAGGCCTGGAGGCTTTATGAGGGGGAGGGAAGGACTGATTTATGAGTGTAGCATCTCAACTGCTATACAATTATATGATGTTGACTTTGCATAAATTAATGAGAAAGTATTTTGTGTGGTATGAAGCCTGCACACCCCTTTTCTGGCTAGCATGGCAGATGCATGAAACTGGAGTTAAACAAGATTACCTTAAACATGCAGGACTAAAAAAGGTCATTTTATAAATTGGTGCATATTAAAATAGCATCCCTGATATCACTAATAGATCTGGACCATGGACTGCTGAGCAGATGTGACTTGTTGAGTCCATTCTAATTTTAGCTTAACAGACAACACTTTTATCAAATATTTAGGTCAGTAAGACGTTCATTATGTGAGGGATTTTGGTACTTTACAGCTTAAGGTTAAACTTTAAGTGTCCATTTAAATATACAGAAGAGCAATATTAATATAAGAACAATACTTTGCATTTATACAGTGCTTTGTATAAATGCTTTATGCAGTTTTATGCAAAAGATAAAGAAAAATAAGGGCTTTTAAGGTGCTTTTATTCTAAATCACTAAAATTTCACTCACCAAACCTGGAGCACAGACTTCTCAGATGGGCTGTATTGCACAGCAGTTGTTGGATAATTCCAATGAAGATGATCTAAAAGATACAAATGCAGCAAACACAGTCAAGTGGTCCAGTTCAGTGAATTGAAATATTGCAGGTGAGCTCTAGAAGACAGCTATCAGCCAGGGCCGGTCATATTGGCACACGTGTCAATCAAAGCAGCCACATCCTGAAACTTATACCTTAATGGTATGCTCCAAATAATGTTTCCAACGCACCATGAATGTGCTTTTTTATGGTGCAAAGTTGAACACTGATGAGGGTTGGCTCACTAATGGAGTCAGTCTCAGTTGGTCATTAGACGAACTGCACTGGCTTCATTTTTCTGCCCAAGAGGTTTTCATGTAGAATATTTGTTATCTTCTCTGATAAGGACATATCTTGATTATTACATAAATTATACATCATTATTTAATTATACATTACATCTACTCATAACTGCATCATAGTTATAAACCAAATATTAGTGCATTATATACTTTATACTTAAAGTCTCAGGATTTACTGAGTTTGATTTTTTTATCCAGTGCCAACAATAACAAATTTACACTTACATATATGAAAGCATGTGAGCACCAAGAATTTCAAGCATACCCTTTCATGGAAACCCATCGCTCACACACAGTCCCACAGGAGGACAGATGGAGAGAGGCAGAATGGGAACAGGGGCTTGTACAACTGGGCCGGTGCTTCCATTGTAGAGTAGGTGCGCCGTAAATCTATCTTCTACTAATTGCCAGAGCAGTTCAAACACAAAGTCTGCCACTGAAATCCAATCCTACGGGTGTTGTACAGTGAGTAAAGTTTACAATATGCAACATTTTTTCCTCCGCGGCAAAAAAGGGGACATGGAAGAGGAGGTGAGGAGATGTAGAAGAATGAAGAGGGGAAAGAAGGGGGAATGAGGGCAGAAATAAGGAGAGACAGAAGAAGATGTGGACTCTGCCATCGGCGACATGGAGGATGGAACTGTAAATAGATCACTCACTATTTAGGCTGCATGTCTAATCTGGGGGATCCAGACTGAATGAAAGCGTAGCCGCTGTAGGTGGACTGGGTCCTGTAACGGGACACTGAGGAGGCACAGATAAGGAGACGAAGAGGAGTGACTGAGAGGTGATCGGGGGGGGGGCTGTAAGGAGAGAGGGAGCAGCGATGCAAACGATGTAAACAAGACGTGGAGAGTGTGTGCATGCGTTGTATGAAGCCGTTTCATAAACTGACAATCACCCAGCTACACTGCGCGTAACACAAAATCTAAACTGAGAGACTTGGAACGGGCCAGACTGCTGGGCAATGCAACTCAGCGCCAGTCTGCATTTTGCACCCATTTGAACCTGTTTCTAATTAGGCATTAAGCTGAATTACCAAACCCCGTTCTCCTAATGAGGGCTTTGCAGCTTTGATGCTCATATTCCCTCTCCCTCCCAAACTGTTTTCCCGAAGGTGAACATTCCATAAGATAATTTAAGTTTCATGCAGGAAAGACTTGTAGCCGCATGTGCTGTTTGTTTGTCAGAGCAGCAGTGTGTCGGTATGGGCGTGTGTGTGTGTGTGTGTGTGTGTGTGTGTGTGTGTGTGTGTGTGTGTGTGTGTGTGTGTGTGTGTGTGTGTGCATTCTTTTCTTTAGTGTATATGTCTGGCTCCAGACCCTGTCACTCATCCTCTCTGACCTTTACTAAGCTGTGAAATTCAATTTCAAGCTTGGCTTGCTTTTTGTGCTCAATCCTACACCTGTGCTAAATATGTTCATGGAGAAAATGGGCAGCAGCTAAAGTGACGCACGCAGGGATGTCTAAGACAGAGAGACAGACAGGAGGTGATGCATTCATCAATTCTAATTCCCTCATCAGTGACCTCACCTTTGACCTTTATGTCTTTGCCACCATGTCTGGCGACTGGGGCATTTCCAGGAGGCTCTGGCTAATTGGGTCAGATTGCGGAGAAAGGAGCATTGCGCCTGAAATTGGAAACATATGCAGCTTTACCTCAGTGTGCATGTGTGTGGTAGCAATGGTAATGCAGTTTTCATTAGAAAGATTTTTTTGGGGGGGGTGAGGAGGAGGTGGAATGTAGTGGGTGTGAGGCGAGTGATGAAGAAACAAGGAAAGGGATTGAAAATGTCAAGAAATCAGGTGGAGTCACTGAAAGAAGGATCAAAGTGAGTGAAGATGGAAGAGGAGATGATGGCGGTCCGACAACAGGTACCTTGGGGAGGTTGAGGATGTGTAATTGAGGCCTGACTTGGTGGCTCTGTTGTGGACAGACAGACTGAGAGCCTCACCCTGACAGCTCGGCTCAGCTATTTGCAATAATTGCTATAATAGCTACCTTCCAATTATGCTCAGATCCGAATTTCAAATGCAGGAGGATGTCCAGTGCAGAAGCAACAAACTGATGCCTGATGGCGCTGCCTGTGGGAAAGATTCATCACAGGGGCCGAAGGGAGTAAGAATGACATCTGGAAACTTCAAAATAAGAACCAGTTGAAGATGTCAGGATCCAAAAACTGGATCGTGTGTGGAGTCAAATTAAATTATTATTCTCTGAAGTTACAGTTGGGAGAGACTTTGTACTGTACTATAAAAGCAATCTGCTTGTTTGTTTTTTATGGGGCTTTAATAATATCCCGGAAATCTGTTTCAGTCATGATACTGTTGTTTGCTGAGAACTGAAACCACTGTACAGTATTGAATTATTTGCCTGCTAAATAGTGTGACTTAACTTTAAAGGCCTTTGATGATATAAGGATTAAGGAAAGCTTTTAATGTGACGTTAGTGTGTTAGCATGAAGCAAAACTTGTTCTGGGAATGAATGCCTGAGATGAACCTCTGGGTCTCCTCGGTTGTGAAACGGTTGCAGTTGCATTTGCACGCGAGGAAAAGAGCGACAGAGAGGGCGAGATGGCGAGGGCCTGATAAAATGCGCCCCTGCCTTTTCAGTCATCGTCTTTGTTTGACGATGCTTCCTGTCCACACCGAGCTAATAACTTTCTCTTGCTCCCTTTCTCTCAACCACTCAAACTCTCACTGATGCACCCCGAGGTGGAAATATCTAAGTGCACGCAGGGCAAGTTCAGACAGGGATGAAGATAGAGAGAATGGTGGGAGGGTTGCACGGATTTCGAATGACTGACAGTAAATGCCAAGAGGAAAGAATGCTGCAAAGGAGACACCAGGGAGTGTGTATGTATGTGCACGCTTGTGTTTGACAAGATTCTCAGAAATCTACTTCTACTGTACGCCGGATATGGATGAGACAATGTGTGTGCATAAGATCATGAGCACTTGTGCAATCACTCAATAGGTACAAGTATATCAACGCTGCCGTCCATCTGATGGTCCTGACAGTGTTAAATGTCTCCATCTCTGAGTGAAGACTGCACTTTAGTCTGCTTCTCTATACAGAAGTGACCCGTTTTAGCGGCTTGAAAACCTTCTTTTCATGACTCCCCCCCTTCTCTTTCTGTGTCTCCTCTCCAGGTCCCTATCTCTCCCATCCCCAAACTCTTTCATGAGCAGTCTCTCAGGGGCAGGGTTGTAACACAAGCCTGCACTCTTTTGTCTCCATTCTTTTTCTTATCCTTTCATCTTTTTAAACATTCAGGGGGAAAGGGGTTTGGTGAGATGGAAACCACTACTTGGTAAAGGAAAGAAAGAGATAGCATGTGAGAGAGCAAGAGAGAGTGGGAGGTGGGATGAGGGGGAGGCAGAGTAGCTCCCTTCTTCCTCTCGCTGCTCATCCGCCAATTTATGGCTTTCCTTTTCAACAAGGCCATTCAAGGTGGGGAGGCTCAGTGGACGCGCTGTTCTCGCGGGTCAATAGCAATGAACCCTCGTCTGGTCTGTATGGGGGTGACTTATCTGCACCGAGGACCCATTGAACTGCCTGTCGGCCTGTGTGTCCTCTACAGACCTCCATTGTGACTCCTTCAGGCCTTCTGTGACTTTCCCCTGAAGACCTGTGAGCAGACAGAGAGGCTAGTCAACAGTTCGTATTTTCATCCTTTCAGCTTTAAAAGTAGTCCTGAAATGTCTGCACTCACTCACACAACATCTGTTGCATCAAAAAAAAAACAAAAAAAAAAAAACACTGCGGCATTTAACCATGAAACTCAAAGATGCAAATATCTGCAAGACTGAAGGGAAGTTAAAACCATGTTTAACTTTATTTTGGAACTAGATCTGCAGCAAAAAGCAGATAACACGCTTAACTCCAGAAATGCAAATGAATAAGCAGTACTGCTCATTCATTTGCATTTTCAGTGTGAAGTATGTCATACTTCCCTCTGAAAAACAGACACCTGCTGCTTTGCCTGGAGCGTCAATAAATATTTTAACCGTTTGTAATCAAATACCTTTTAAAGTTTTACGGTTAGTAATAAAGGTATCACTGTTGACAGCTTGAATGTTACCTGAGTAAATTCTGTAAACATCCACATAAAACTTGCTTTCTGTCAGTGTAATATTTACCATAAAATAACTTTAACAGTAAGATTAATTAATAAGATTTGGAGATTTGTTGCTTATAATAATTGATACATTAAAAGTCAAGATTTATAGGAGATTTTCTAAAAAAAAAAAAAAATCACACAAATATAGACAAGGTGGATGCATTTGTGCATATCCATGGTTGAATACAACTGATCAGTTTGATCTTGAAGAAGAGGAGCTTGGTGTTTGGAAATGCAATCTGACTGTAAAATTGATGATACTGGATATTCATTGGCTGACAGCTTATAATTGGCAGGTCAATGGCAATATCCTGGATTATCTTCCTTTCTAGTAATGACTCACAGAATTAGCATCCTGTTCCATTCAGTATGACGTGAAATTATGGTTGTGAGTGGTTCCTGGAGGCTGCTGGGAGTCCCGAGATGAAATGAGTCACAAAGAGGGTGTTGCACCAAAAACCTCCAGGTAATTCCCAGGGTTATTATAGTTAATGAAAACGAACGAAATAACAAAAACTGAAATTGAAAAAATATTGTCGTTAACTGAAATAAATAAAAACTAAAATTAAAAGGAAAAAACGATAACTAATTAAAACTGTATTGTGAGTTTAAAAAACTAACTAAAACTAACTGAAATTATAGATAAAATGACCTTCCTTTTCTTGTTTGTCATTTTATTTAAAAGCCTTGTGGATTGATCATTTTCTGCTCTCCGAGTTTAAGCTGGGAGTGCCGTCGGGCAGCTGTGTGCGTGTGTGCTGCGCTCACGGAGCTGGTCAGCAAAGTAATGGCAGATGTCTGCAGAGAAAGGGGCAGAGTCCCGTATGGAGTTTATTTGAGTCCGATAATACAGATAGAAGAGCGTCTTGTTGTGAATGATGAAAAATGTATGGAACACGTCTCAGTGAGGAAAAAACACCATCAAAGTCCACTTGAGAAGTCAAGGCAGCTACAGAAACCGCCCTGAACCGACGTATTCTGGCGTTCACCTCCGGAGAAATGTGGCTACTCCTCGCTGCCATGCACCACGTTGTGATGAACCTGTTCCGTCCTTGTGCATTTCCGGCCACTTTATCAGTAAGAGAATAACAATCAGGAACAATCAATATAAGGACTCACAAATAGGGTTGCCATACCTGACAGAAAATACGGAAATTACTGAATGTCCCTTATTTAGCAGTTAGGAACAATTCTTATTGTTCCTAACCCGAGGGGTGGCAACCCTATTAAACAAAGTGGGATGGATGGGAACCCTACTCACAAATGTCAGCAAATTTCTGGAGGGAGACTGCCAAAACTGTCGGAATGGACGTGAGGGAATGAAGAAAGTGAAAAAAAAGGGACAAATATGTTTGCAGCCAAAAAACTGAGCACAAAGAGCGAGGACCAAAAGAAGTCCCAGCTGGCACCGCATCAGCACACGACCGTAAGGTAATTAACACACAATTCAACTACACAAGGAGAAATGCGACATGAGGTCGGCCACATGAGCATCTAACCAAGCTAGTTCCAAAACAGAAGCTGTTGTTAATCTGCTGCACTGACGCTGAACTTTATTGGGAGTTTATTGTAGAATGTATTGAGTTTGGGAGTTCATGTTTTTCTTCGTTTCTCCCTGTTGATGTTCACATGTGTCCTTAATATTACACACATTAGCAGGCAATGCTGCTGTCCTGTGAACAGTTGGTTGTTGAATAAATTTCTTTAAAGGGTATCTTTTGTTGAGTTTTTATTACACAATAATCACTCTTGTGCCCTGAATCTTGCACCTGACAAAGTATGTAAAACTAAAACTAATACCGAGACTAACGAAACTAAAACTAAGCAATAAACCAAAAATTAAAAACCAATAAAAACTAGCAAAACCACTCTGAAAACGAATTAAAACCAACTGAATTAGAGGGGAAAAAAAGTAAAAACTAACCAAAACTAAACGATAATGTAAAATCTAAAACTATTATAACCCTGGTAATTCCTTTGGTCCCTAGCAGATTGCCTCAGTTGCCTGAAATTTGCATGGAAGGCACCAACTTGTTTGGAAGCACTCACTTAATACTAGCCGAATGCAATGCAAATTGGAATAGTTGGCGAGTGACTGCATACAAATGAACGTCTTTCATACAAATTACAGGTGCCCACAGCAATCTGCCAGCAACCAAAGCAATCACAGAGGTTTTTGGTGTAGCACCCTCCTTGTGACCCACTTTAGGTGGGACTGCAACTGTGTACAACTGGTTGGGGAATACACATTTTTTTCTCTAGTGGTTCCCAGAGGGTCAACCTACTGGTCTCTAGCTCTGTGTGAGGGTTATGCACCTGACCCCACAGCGTCACACCTCCAAAATGTGGTTTGCAGTCATGTGACTGCAAACCTTTGCAACCAGAGGAGCCGTCCTTCCAATGCCGCCATGAAAAATAATGCAGGTTTAAGGCACTTTGGGAAGCAGTGGCCTTCTTTTATATACTATAGTTAACCCAGCAAATAAAACACAAGGCTAGTTTGGCACCATCCAAAGTCCTGAAATAACTTAAGTCAACCTGTGTAAACATGAACGTGATAAATTATAGGTTGAGTGCACAGTAATTTTTAAAATAGCTTTCAGTCACTTTGTCAGAGAATACAGAACATTTGTTTGTGATTTTGTTTATTCTTTCTCGTGATTTGATGTGCGTGCCAACATGGAAATTAACCTGTAAGCACTGACGCGCCGGCAAACATGCAGAAAAACCTGGCGAGAGCAAAGAGGAAGCAACTGTAAGCAGACTCGGATTTGGCAATAAAACACAGAGTTACATCCTCAGGTTTGATTGTGCCAAACGGGGTTATGTTGCAGCCTCACGCTTGCAGACGAGAACCGTGCAGAATTACGCCATCCAGCCCGTTACGGCTTGTTTCTAATTTACGGCTGATGCCCCATAATGAACTCCCCTTACTTGGACCTGGGCCAGCACTGTATTACTGGCAATTCATACAACTGTTTTCCTATGAAGAGTGAGGCGGGGATCAAAAAAGGAGGGGTTAAAAAAATCTTACAGTCGCGCTTAATTTAAAACTAGCAAATATATGTTACTTTTTCTTTCTTTCTTTCTTTCGGCTAATTGCTGTTTTTTATTTTATGTGTCTGTTTAGGAGGCGGTTCTTTAATACCTCTGCTTACACATATGTTCACCGCTGAATGCTGCAGAACTCTTCTCCATATCGCACTAAAGATCCTAAGGGGGGAAAAAAAGAGTTCGCCTCGTCTTTGCGCTTCTACGGAGAAACCGGAGTCTTAGCGGAGTCGAGCTAGCGGTTAAAGCCAACAGGAGCTTCCGTCGAAATAAAAACCCTGTCTCTCCCTCAGCGTACGTTGGAAATCCAGATTCCTAAATTTAAGTTTTATTTTGAAAGTCACAACAGGAAGTTGCAACTGTAGCACATGCTAGCTTTACCGTACGCGTTTCAGGCGGAGTTCGGAGTTCTTAAAACACTTGGGTAGCTTCTTCACCGCTCCACTTCGTCGCTCACATAGTTCAACTGAGATACCTTTTCAAGTGGGCTCTTCTTGGAGCAATCATGGAATATCCATATTTTCCATCGCTTCAACAATTGTAATAGTTTTGTGGGTTTATTGCATGCAGCATTTCCCTCAGTGGAAGCACTCCCGGGACAGGAGAGTTTTCTGGTGTGTAACTACTTTCCTTTCCTCTTTTTTTTTTACCCCCCTTATTGGATTTGGGGGCAGTCGTGCGATGTCATGGACTATTAAAAGGAGAAAGAAATGTTTGTGAATAGCGTCTGTGGTTAGCGTGCGAAAGTGTTTTGGGGTTTATTTTTTAAACCAGTTGAGCAACAGCGACAGGACTCTATAATCAATGTGGTGTCAGCTGGAAGGACGCGGGGTCCGGATCTCACCTAAACGGTATGCTTTACACGTACACTCAAAATAATCGCAAATACAGATATATTTCTTAATTTATTTAATGCATTCAGCCAGTTAGATACAGGGGATTTTATAAATGATCCAGGATTTTATAAATGAGGCCCACGGTAAATCAAAAATATTTGATCAGAAATAAATACAGAGCAGAAAACTGGTGTAAAAAAACACTGATGTCCAAGCTCATGTGCCCTCATACAGGTTATTGCATGAAAGCATGAATGCAAACAGGTATTCTGCAAAACGATAAAACAAGTATTTGCACATGTAAAAGTCATAATTCTGCTTAAGTAATAGTTAGGTTTTAGCAGTTTAAGGTTCAGGCTGATCCCCCGCTTTGCACATTCTTAAAGTACGCTCGTAAACTCATTTTTATTCTTTGGGGTATTTAGGCTGTTATCGCTTGTATTTTGTAATTTCTTGGATATATTTATTGATGTGTGTTTGCATGTGTATATGTGGAGTTATTTTATTGCGTAACCCTTTGCTTCATGTCCAGCACTTTGGTCAACCTTTTTTTTTTTTAAATAAATTTGTATTTGGAGCATCACCATAGGCTAAAAGTCCCTGAAGTAAAAGTACGTATCGGGCAGAATCATGTGCATTACTATTTTGGATCAATGCTCACTTTAATATTGCAGATAGAAATTATTTTAATAACTTAAGTCCTATCTTTAGCTATATAGCTGCAGTATTTTTGAAATAGCAAAATAATAGGTGCCTCTAACCTTTAATATAAAGTGTATAAAGTACAATATTTGGATACAAATTAAAATGGAGTAGAAGCAGAAAGTAGAAGAAGCACTGAAATACTTAAATAAGGCGCAAGTATATTAATCCTTCGTAAAGTACTAAGTTGATTTACTAAGTCAGATTCCAAGAGTGGTACTATCATGCTCTCACTCAACAATGTTGGGCGCTGGATCATTAACAGTACTCAAGCTCAAAGGCACAAGCGGGGGTCACAGAGGGGGTCCTATCAGCTTGAGTGTAATAACCAGAAAGTTATTTAAGTTAGGCTACAAAAAGTTGAATCATTTTGTATTTATTAATGTTTTATAACTCACTTTTTATGATCGTAGCCACAGGCATAAATTGATCATTCAGATTAATTCTAATTTTATATTCTCTTTAATCCATGCAGTTTTTTAAGCTCAGCTCTTTTCACTTGCTTGCGAAGATCAAGGCATTTGACACTCTCATTGCATTTTCTTTGGCAGCCCTACACTTGTAGGATTTTTCACATTTTGTTTTCCTTGGCAGTCACTCAGGTGAGGCGAATGCTACCAAGTCACAACACAAACCTGCAGGTAGATCACACAAGTTGCCATTTAAAATGTACCTGCATTTAAAACGTCAACAGATAAGTGGCTGCAAAGGCTCTGTGGGTGGGTTTTTGCAAGTGAAAGAAGAAGTTTAAGTATATTATGAATGAACTGAATGAATTTCAGATTTTAAATCTTTTTTGCACAGTGTGAGCTTTTAAACAGATGAATACACATGGCTTGCTTGCACCTCATTAGAAGTGTTTCTCTCTATGAACCAGAGAGATCTACAAGTGACTGTAGAGAGGTGTCACTGACAGATCTAAGGTCAGAGAGGAGGGGGCTCGATCCTGTATGCTGAGCATAATACAAGACAATCACAGATCTGGAATTAATGGGCTGTTTGCACAGTGGGACAGCAAGGCACTGTAAATGGCTGTAAAGGCTTTTATTTTACCCTCAAAGAGGGAATGGGGGTAGAAGATAAGCCAGAGGGAGGACAAACATTTACCTGCATGTTTTTTCCGTCTCACAGGGTGTCACAGCCACTCCTGCTGTCAGTGTTTCTAATGTATGCATTTCAGACTATTTAGTCAGACCTGACCTGTGATTAAATCTGGTGTAAGATGCAATCTGACGTGTAAACCTTTTTTTAGTGGGGGAACTTCCATCAGACATCTTCCACCCCTGTGGCTTTTGTGGGGTGTGTGTTTGTGTGTGTGTTACAGAACTTCAAAGAGACAGGATTACTTCAGGAGAGAGCACAGTCCTAACACTAACACTGAATGCATTATCCTGCTGTCAGATGGATGTGGCTGACATTAGCTGCACATGTGGAACTTTGTAAACAGGCTGAATAGCACAGTAGCCATTGCCAGGTGTGGATCTGCTTAATGGCATGCGTTTCCTGGGGCAGGTCTCCAGAGAGAGCCAGAGGCACTCTGTCCCATAATTCCCCCTGATTCTTCCTTCACTTTAACACTGGCAGGAGTCTGACCAGTTTTCCAGGTGTCAGATTTACTTGGAAAAAATTATTTGTGTCTACTGAGTTGTAATTTATCAAGTGATTAATCCAGACATTGCCTTTGCAATGTAATAAATGTGAGTTATCTGTATTTAAGAGCGTACATCAAAGAAAAAGAAGAAATTTCCTTGAACTTAAGAAACTATTTTATATACGAAATGTTTCTTAGATTAATTTTTTAAAGTTTATATGCAGCTAAAAGTGCTGTGTAATGTAAGAAACTAGAAAAGGCAGCACATTTTTCAGATAAAAAAGAGTAAAATAAATAAATAGAGAGAAACAGCCATAAGATATAAAATACTAAAATGTAGGAGGGAGGAGAAATATTGTATTTTAAGAGTGGCTGAAAACAAAGTGAAATAGGACCGTTTCAACCTGTCACTTAAAAATGCTGCCTGAGGTCTTCTCATATCTTTTAGGAATGTTGTATTGCAGAGGTTGGGAACAAGTTGTATCTTCCGCCTTGTTTTGACCATTTTTCTGAACCTCAATTAAATGCACAGCCAATGTGAATGCACAAAAAAGAACAGAGAAGCTGCTGCTGAGGCCAGTATGTGAGCTATCCTGGACTTATATTAATCAATGCTGAGAAATGCAGTTCTTGGAGGTCTTACAGTTAATGTCCTCATAGTTTAGTCTGTTTATTCATGGATTTTTGCTTGATGAGGTGGTTCCATCTGTTTGTTTAGGCTCCGTATCCTGTGGTTTCAGGATACGGAGCCTAAACAAACAGATGGAACCGTATCCTGTGGTTTCAGGGTTATTCTTCCTGTGCCGCTCATTTTGAAGACTTTCAGGCTACAGTGATTAGGATTAACATTTTACTTATTAAGTGACGTTTCTGATTGAGATAGACTGGGATATTTGTGCGTGCTCTTCTGTGGGGGGGGTCCAGAGGGTGGAAGAACTTTGTGTCTAGCCTTGCAGGGAGAGCAAATGATGCGTGTCATTGTGGCAAACGGAGCATGGGGATGAAGTGCGGCTCCCGCTGCTGCTGTTTTACAAAGAAACCACTTAGACAGTTGGCCTGCCTGCCCTTGGTGTGGTGTCTGAGTGCTCCACAAAGGCTGATCCCATATTCCAGTCCAGATATTCAGTCCTGTCCCACTTCCCCTTCATGTTTAAGTAGTGTGCTAACAGTCAGATTTACCATTTTAACTTGTTCCCATCACAGAAAACATTTGGCAGCCCCAGTGCATGGATCAGTAGCCTAAGCAAACATGTAGCTCCAGATGCTTAGGTGTGATTTAGCGTCAGCAGGTGCTTTGAGGACCCGAGGTGACAGCATGAGTGATGTGTCAACCAGCAGCATTGTGTCCCAGGTGTGGCTCTGCTGAGTTACAGGTCCTGTCACAGGAAGGATTTGGTTTTCTCACTACTCATTCACTCGTTCACACACTCACGGGTAGCTGCTGCTGATCCATCCACCCAGTCACTCCTACACACCCATTAAGGCAAACGCAAATACGACATAAGCAAACAAACACAGTCATAACATTCAATTTTTAATACCGGTACTTGTGTTACATTGCCGTGTGTTTTATTTGAAAGTCTGCGTCCATTGCCTGAGGAAACTGTGAAGGAGCCTTGCCTGCATCACTGACATTCCCATCATTCCACCTATTTCAACTCTTTCCAAGTGACCTCTTCCCTGCTTTCAAACAAATAACTAAATCCTCACTTACCTCCCCCGTGGAGGATTCCGAGTACTGCTTGAATGCCGTACCTGCTGTATAGATGGGTGACTGGAATATTTTTGCTGTTAGTCACAGGGCAACCTCACATTGAGTCAGGAGTGAGTCATCTCTGCGCAAGTCATACGTTTTTGTTGCATTTAGATTATGTCAGGCTTGACAAAATAATTCACCCTAAAAGTCTGTTGCATATCAGGGATTGTTTACATTTGGCTCACGGGAGGGAGTGTGCAGTCTCACTGTCTATTTTTATTCATTGCAATGATTTCAATTTTGTGTTTTAGTTAATTTGAGAAAGTTTGATATTTGATAGGTTGGCAATAAGGATTTTTGCTTAAAAATTAGTGGTTGGACAAAATATTCAAACTGGGAGTTCAACAATTCTGAGACCACAAGCAAAAACACAATAAATACCTGCAATTTCATACGATAGTTACAGTTATCCATACATAATAGCTACACAAATCTGTTGATGCATAGCTAAAATATTTCAGTCTTGTGAAAGGTGTAATGTTTAAAGATGGTTTAGGTAAGTAGTGAATTGGAAATTTATCCAAATAATTGTGATCAGGGTTGTTGTAAAATTTGTTTTTTCTTTTTTGTTATTTATGCCTTTGAAAGAAAAATAGAGGCCCAAATGGTGCTTTTGGAGAAGTTTTACACCCCTCACACTTTAAACAGATTTTTTCCTCTAAAGTAAATTTAACACAGTCATTACTTCATGAAACTTCATGGTGTCATTTTATCAAACAAGAAACAGCAATATGAACTAAAGTTAAAGGGCACTGAGAGTGTCGCTCTTTGGCCCTTCATATTTGAGGCCTCTGTCCCTTTAAGACACCCTTCTACTGATTGAATACCCCTTGCAAATAGAGGGTTTGAACAACATGTGGGCAGAGCTCTTGTGCTCATAGCTAGACATGTGCTTAAGAGAAACGTGAGAGAAAAAAATAATAATGTCAGAAACTGAGCATTTAGAGTGGATTGAAGCCTGAGCTTTTGGTTCATTTTAGCTTAATAGAAGCATCCATCAATAACAAGGAAAAGTGTAATAGATCCCCTTTAACTAACTTACTACGATGAAGAAGAAACTGGAGAAAATTGCACACAGCTCGGACAAGGGCAGAAAGCAATGTTAACGCTAACGAATTAAACTGAATGATGAGGATCAGTGCAGTGAATAGAGTTATAATTCCTACTTTTGGCCTTTTCAGTGTTATAGTTACACAGATATTGTGCCCTAATATAAATAAAAGTCATATAATGCTGCAAGTATTGCATTACTTTTTCATGATTCATTACATTGGTCTTCATGTATCAAAGTTATTGACCTTATTTAAACTGTGTAGTTTTCAGCTTTTTAGGCCTTTTCTTAAACAAAGGTCATGCTTATGTTTCAGTGAATGAGACCCAAATTAACAATAGTAGTTAAAAATATAACAAAATGCTGGCAATGTTTCTTCTGCTCTGGGTCTGCATGAAAAAACCTTGCGTTGTTATTGTGATTTATCTATGATTCTCACACCAACTAAAACGGTCAGAAACAATAAGTTGGGTATCAGTTTTCAGTGAATCAAATAATCTTGTGTTAAGATATGCTTTTTATGACATGCTCAGCACTTTTAATATACTATGATGTATATGACATGCTTTCATTACTGATGCCCTAAAGGAGTCATTCAGAAGAATTTCTGCTTCTTATTTTTGCCACACAAAAAGAACCACTAAAGCCTTTTGTAACTACAAGCTGCACAAAGTTTAGATAATGCAGGTTATGGCAGGCAGGACGTTTACAATAGCAGTCACTCTATAATCAAAAGTCTTCCAGTCAGTGCAGCTGAATACGGTACTGTATCCATCATTAAATTTCCATTGTTAATTCACCCACAGCCCAGGTGGAAACAGGTAGAATACCTGCGGTTTGTCTCAGCTGTATTGGTATGGGGTTTTTGTTATCTGTGTTTTGACAAGAAGGCGTGTTCTAAGTTACAACATGTAAAAGAAAGTCCTCGAGTCTTGAATTCAAAAAAATTTTAAAAAGCAGCAATAACAGAAGATTTTTAAACAATCATGCCTTTAAAAGCTTTGGCTACAAAGTTTCTGACACACATGCGTGCCAGTCTGTCAGTGTTGAGCTCTACAAAGTGTGGAACATTCATAGCTGAACTCCGCTCGAAGAAACAAAGATCGACCTCGCTGTACCTAGTTTTCCACAACTTCTGCCAAGATTTTAGAGCCATACCTCAGCAGTTAAAGCACCAGCCTCATAAAGCTTTAAGCCACCAGTAAAATCTCTCAATTTACACTTTAATTGTGCTGCTTGGTTCAACTGTATAAGCCACAATTTGCATTGCATAAAGTAATGTTGGCTCTCTCTTCTCTTGTGTCTGCTCTGTTTTAACCACCAGCTGATACGTCTTGGGAGTGATGCACTGGCTTCCCCTGGTTGCCATGGTGATTGCCTCGGCCCTGCCCTTCCCTCACAGCCCCGTGTCCAAGATTGCTACTGCGACCGCCAAGCCTGGCTTCGACAAACGCAGAGCGCACCGGCATGACCCAGCCGCTCGCCTCGCAGCTGCCCCTGTGGACTACAGTTTCAATGGAAGTGCCTCGCAAACGGACTACAACATGACTGCTGCTCTCAGTCAACACACCAACAGACAAAACCTCCAGAGGCATAAGGATTATGTAAAATCTTCTGTACATGAAGAGACATTCAAGGTGGAGAGTCGAGGAACCTACCAATCAAATAGCAACTCAGGCAGCGATGACAGAGGCGGTCCGCATGTTCCCACAAAGAGAGTTACACTCAGGGCCGAGGATGTTTCCCAGGATACCTCTCTGTCCAAGGACTACAAACCTGGCAGCACCAGCAGGCATGAATACTCTGGCTTTGTGGACTTTTCCAAGAAAGACAATCTTCCGAACTCTTCTGATAGGCCATTGCAGGTTTCTGCATTGAAAAACCAAGAGAATGTGAGTCCTGATACATCACTGAAGGGTCAAAGAGGACCAAAACTGACTGCTCCTTCAGATCAGCTGAGAGATAGACCAGCAGTCGAGACAGGGAGCCAGAGGACAGTGGGGACTGGAAGAGGTTTCCCTGAAGAAAGCTTGACAGTGGAGGCTGGTCTGGGACTGGGAGCCGGGCTGGATACAATCTTAAAGGGAGATGAGATGTTTCTGGATGCTCATCCACGGGTCCTGTTCTCATCCTCTTCATCTCCTCCAGAACACCCACCGCTCCTGCTCATGTTAGAGACTGGTCTGCTGGGGGAGGGCGGGGATGGGGAGGAGCAGGAGGACATGGATGAGCACATCGAGGGCCATGGCGACCGCGCACTCGACAGGGGCACGACTCTGAGTTGGGCAGACTCTTCTAGAGCTACCAGTGAGGATGTCCGTCCTGTTAAAAGGGATAAGCGCTCACATTTGAGTGACAGCTTAAAGGAAATCAGGACAAGGGAAAGGTCGGTGTGCGAGTCGAAAAGTTCTTGGGTTGACAAAATACATGCCACTGACATCCACGGACAGAACCTCACCGTCTTGCAGGAAATTCAGACTCAGGCGGGACCTTTAAAACAGTACTTTTATGAGACTGTCTGCCGCTCTGCCGAGAGCAGTATCAGTGCTGGCAAGTCGAAGGGTGTTGCAGCGAAACCCCCAGGGACAGGTGTGGCTGGGGGCGGATGTTTGGGAGTGGATAAAAAACAGTGGCACAGTGAGTGTAAAGCCAAGCAGTCGTATGTGCGAGCACTCACCAAAGATTCAAACAACAAAATCGGATGGAGGTGGATTCGAATCGACTCGTCCTGCGTCTGCGTGCTGCTGTCCAGAGCGAAACAGGCAACAGGGAGGGAGATTTTGACAAGGAGGGGTAGAGCCTGAGAGACAGCGTGAAGTGAAGTGACACAGAGCAGAGCAGCTCTGACATCCTTCTGTGTGCACTTTGTCTTGCTTGTGGTGTTTCCTAAAACACGAGGGAAGTTATCTCTTCCTAAACCCAGACCCAGATATATCTCTTTTTTTTCCATCCCTCCGTCCACCACAACTTCAAATGACTTTTGCGTCAAAAAAACAAGAAGACCTCAATACTAGATCTTAGGGAAAATTGTCCTATAGAGAGATTTTACTTTAAGAAGTACTGTTTTTGTATGATTTATCTTTCATAATCTAAGTTATTTTTGATTAGTATGTAAGCATGTGTATGTCTTTGATATTAATATATTCCTTTATATATATATATATATATAAGTGTCCAATATGACACCAGTATATCTTTATGTATGAAGCTATGTATATCTGTGTGTATTTATAGAAGATGCCTTCACGGGGTTTTAGGTCTCTCCAGTGCCTGATGATAATTCCAGCCTCGGGTCCGCTCGGGTTGTAAGAGGAAGGAGCGCCACCTACTGAGGTTCTATTTTACTGCTCCAAACTCTCACCATATGGATTACCATCAATGTTACAGCTATGGTTGTAAGGCAGCATGATTTCAGCCAGGCCAGTGAGTTTTTGTGGCAGGATGTATCTGTGCTTGTGGGACACAGATGTGGCTCCTGAATGTAAAAGCATGTGGTTTGTGACACTTAAACGAGCTGATTTTGCATCTTCCAGTTTGTTCAGTTGTCCTGCCAAATGTGGGTAATAAAGGATCTTTGTACTCAGTATTTTCTGAACTTAACTAAATGTACATAAAAAGTACAATTTATTTGTTAGAGACAGCTCATCATTAGTAGCATTTCAGTGTATTTTACTGCTGAGATCTGTTGGTAAGAGGAAGCACTCCAAACATTTGTAGTTAAGCTGTAATTTAAATATCATAAAGCAGAAATTCTGAATATTCTGTGTTCAAGTGTCTATAAATTCAAATACATGTAGTTGGTTAAAAATAATTGCTTCAGGAACAAGAGCAGGCCAAGCCTGCATACCTCTGCCAAGGCTGGCTGAGGTAAACATGTATGAACAGAGTCCCTGCGTATAGAAGGACATCTAGACCTTGATTACTTTGTGTTTCTTGAGAACATCAAAAGTGTGTCTCCCATTTTTCTTATTTTGATGTGTTTTTTCAAAGATGTTAATCAAAATGTCAATTTTTGCCCCATCTGGCCCAAAATATCAGTAGGTTCAGCTTTAAACAGAAACCAGCCAAAACTCCTTGGCATTATTTAAACATAATAAATATGCAAATTAAAGCTGTCTATGCATATATATATATATATATATATATATATATATATATATATATATATATATATATATATATATATATATATATATATATAGGCTAATTCGTGCCTTCACAGAACACAAATCTGAGTACTGTATAAAGTTTCATTCTGTGGGCATATTAGAGTTATTTATTACTACATTAATCTGTAGTAAACCTGCCTGTTTAAAAAGTCAAGTGTTATAAATCAAGCTCTGGATGACATGGATAAACTGCTCTGTTTAGAATGTAAATATAACTAAAGTCTGGTGGATGCAGGCGCTACTGAGATTTCTGGATCAGAGTGAGAGTGCACCCTTTAAAAATATGTCAGATTCAAAGTTCTTGTTTAGTAAACTTATTAGAGTCAAAGATTTTTACACAGGGGATACACTCACCATGCACTTTATTAGGTACACCTTGCTAGCACTGGGTTTGACCTCCTTTTGCCTTAAAAACTGTCTTAATTCTTTGTGGCACAGAGTCAACAAAGTACTGGAAACAGTCCTCAGAGACTATATTGATAGTCAGTACTGATATGGTAGCATCCCACAGTTCCTGCAGATTTGTCTGCTGCACATCCATGATGTGAACCTCCTGTTCCACCACCTGCCAAATGTGCTCTATTGGATTGAGATCTGGTGACTGTGGAGGCCATTTGAGTCCAGTGAAGTCAGTGTCATGTTCCAGAATCCAGTTTGAGTTTTGTGACATGGTGCTTCTTCCTGCTGGAAGAAGCCATCAGAAAATGGGCACTCTGTGATCATAAAGGAACGGACTTAGACAGCAACAATACTCAGGCAGGCTGTGGTGTTTGAACGATGCTCATTTGATGCTAAGGAGTCCAAAGTGTGCCATCATCACACCAAAACCTCTAGCCTGACCTGTTGATACAAGGTAGGATGGATCCATGCTTACAGTGTTTACTCCAAACTCCCCAGTTCATTTCAACCAGCTGAATTTTTATTTTGCAAATTTCCAGAAATGCACAAATGACCAATTTGCACTCACAAAGTGAAGTCAAAGAAATTTTGCTTCTATGTTGAAAGAAGAAGCAAAATAGCCCAAAAAAAGAAAAACAGAAAAACATTGGGATGATCAGCAGATCCACCTGGATCGCTTTATTTTTTTTTCTTTTACATCACCATTTTCATTTTCATCATCATCATCATTTTCTTTATTTTCCAGATGATATTTTTTTCAATTTGTATTACTATCACTTTAATCATGGAAATTCTTAAATCATTGCACAATTTGTTGTCAAAATGTACACATACAGTAGCGTATTTGAATGACCATTTTCAATGTTTCATATTTACTTTTAAAACTAGTTCAAATGAAGGAAGGAACAGAACATATACATACATTTATCCAATACATACCTAAAGAAAATAAATAGTTATTGTAAAAAATAAAAAATACAACTGAAAAAAATACACACATTTTACAAATTGATCCCCAGGCTCCCACCCCCTTTAGGTTTATCATACAGATATATATTTTTTTTAACGACACCTCATATCATCGTCACTACCAAAAAAATGTTTTTAGGTCATTGTCATTTGTTTGACATGCATCGTAAACACAGAGGCTAAAGGTTTTGTTTCCTGGGCTTCCTCGGGCTCGCCCCCACCTCTTCCTGCCTCTCTCTGATCTCAACCCCCCCCGAGAGCACTCTAAGTTTCTGTTATGGCTTCTGTGTGCAGTAAAATGACCGGCTTCTGTCCATCCTTTCTTTCTTCTTCTTTCCTCCCTTTGAGTTGCTGTTTTGTCTCTCTGTCACCTCTCCCGTCATCAGGATTACCCAAGACCCTGAGCTGATGATTACAACCACGGACGCCTCGTGAGGAGTTTGCATTGGAGTCTGGCTTTATATTCAAAACTTTGGTACCACTTTCTCGTTAGACATAGTTTAGAAATGGCTTAGAAATTTTTATTAATGGCCTTATTTCCATTTCCTTGTAATACAGGACACTAATGAGATACTGAATTATTAAGCTGAACTTTTTTGGTGCAAAGTTCTGAAAAATTGATTTTTCCAGTGCAGATTCACCTCTAGACAAACACTCTTTTCCTTTTTTAACTCGGTAGAAAGATTATTTTCACTTAAAGGGACAGTTCACCTCAAAATTAAGCTCATATATTTTCCACTGGCTTGCATACTGTCCAGATTGTCTAGGTGTGGGTTGTCCAGTTTGGGAGATATTGTCTGTCAACATGCCCGCCTTCTCATGAATACACAGGAAACTGATAGCATTTTGCTCTGTGGTGCTCCAAGGACCACCCCCAAAAAATATCAGGAGCAGTCGCTCTCTTTCAAGAAATCTTGCAGGCTTGGTTGCATGCAGATAAACAGTTCTGGCCCAGATATCTGCAAGCTATATGTGAAGCCTCTAAAGATTTTCTGTTACCCCAAAAGGCTAAATTAGCAGACTGACTAATAGTTGCCCAGACTGCACCAAAGTGCTTTAAAAAAGCTGTTCCAGAACTGCTTACACAGTCTGAGTAGTACCCAACTGAATGTAAAAACCTAATATCACTGGAGTGTCTTTTTAACATCAATGGAGCCAAAACTTGTAAAGAGCCTATTAACATCTTTTTAGAAAGTGGTACCAGCGGTAACTTAATTGACTTCCTGCCATTGACATCATGAGATCACGAATACAATGCCTCTATGGCCTTGCTACCCACTGTCCCATGCAACTCTGTGCCTTTGATCTCTATAATGGACTCCCTTGAAAAGAGATTACTCAGCTTATCAGCTTTCAAGGCCCCAACAGACAAGCCATGAGGAGGGTCCCTCTGATGTGGTTGGAGCTAAATGGTGGTCTGAATTCAGATGGATTTTACTACACCACCACAACCAGCAGGGGATACTTAGTCACCCCTGACAGAACCATAGATGCCAACAAAAGGCCACAATGGCTGACACTGGACACCAGCCAGCCCTTTAGTACAAAGAAGAACACCGGTGTAGTTTATGACACGTTTATGTCCATCTAGCCATTTCCCCCAGTCGTCATTGAACTTTAACACCCTCTCATTCCTCTCCAGACTTTACGGTGAGGTTACTTTCTGTCCTGGCCCTCGTTAGAAAACACCTGTTGTTGAGCAGAAGTTGTAAGGCGACATATTTACTTATTTTCAAACTGTAAGACAATAAATGGCAGCAAGTGGTTTTTTTTTTCTCTGTAGGTAGGAAAATGAGCCCTGATATTGCCAACTCTGCTAACTTTACGTGGACACCGACAGGAATGAAGAGAGGAGAAACCGGCATGACGCGATGGCGCAGACTCTAAACCAACACCGGCGTTGTCCTTTCCACACGCCTTCACACTGAGAGAGGAAGAGCTGAGACAGGCAGTGAGAGACAGAGGGAGAAAACAGCTTGTCCACCTTCCAAGTCTGGTCGGAAAATACATTCATACATTCTTAATTTCCCCTTTCATTTCTTTGCTTCTGTTATTGCAGAATGGTCAGACTGAAAGATTTATTTAAAGTTAAATGGTTATATTCATTGCTTCTTTCTCCGTGGATGAGCGAGAGGGTCCTCTAGTCCCAATCCTGTTAGCGCCCTGGGGGGGGAAAGAAGCAACATTATTGCCACGTCACTGCTTCTGTGGCCTGAATTCAACTCAGCCTAAACCACCACCAACCAACCCATCTAACCACTTAAATACCTTTAAAAAATACTAGGCTCAAACCCAAACTACAACAAACAAATACATAAAGCTATGAGGTTAAAAAAAACAGTCTGGAGACATGTGCAAGCTATCTCTGAAGCTTAGAGGAAATGTTTGTCTCATAAAACCCCACACAAATGAAACGCTACCAGACTGTCTCATTAATAAGGTGGATGGTTCTCACCTCAGCCCCTCAACAGGAGTACGTCCTCACTGAGGCAGATTCACCCCGGGCACCAGAGCTGGCTGTTTTGGAGACCGAGACACAGAAGGGGGGTTATTATCATAACTGCAAAGTCTTAAACAGCACTGACCCTCTAGAAGCATTCCTATTAAGAAAAGGAATGAGGGAAAAACAGTCTTCCTCTGTCCTTTGAAGCGTCTGTTCCCTGTTATTGCCAGTTCCTCTGCTGAAAGAAACACAAAATTCAACTGGCAAACTAATAGCAGAGTAGCATGAACACAACCAACTGCTGCGTGTATGTGCTTCTGCTCGTGCATCAGCAGCATCTTATGTAACACGCGCTGCATTCTGGCTGCAGAAAAATGTTTCAGCTCAAGGCTCATTTCCAAGAATTAAAGATGTAAACACACAGCTCATTTATTAAGAGGTCTATGCGGCTGCTGCACCTGCTTCGACCTCGCACTGTTACATAGCTACAACAGAACTTTTGCCCCAGTTTTTCATTGTGTCACTCTCAGTCGCTCGCTCTGTCCTCGCACCAGCCAGTCAAGGCAAACAACCGTCCTTCATGTTTCTTCCTTTTAAAAGGAAGTTTTTCTTTCCTGGTGTCTCCAAATCTTCCCTGAGATTACAAAAGCTATAATTTGGTGCTTTATAATAGCCATCATTAATAATAGTAAATTGAGAGTTAAATTAGTTATTTTCATTGTTAACAATGACTGATAATTAATAATGCTTACTAATTAGTTATTTCAGTTTGTAAGCATTTGTCTGGAATTGTCTGGGTGGCCACAGGAAAGTTTTAAGCAATATTTCTAATGTTTGTTTCACTCACTGCTTTGTTTTGATTTTTGGTTATCTTCACATTTGCCAGCTGTTTGTTTAGGTTATGGAAGCGACTGCATTCAAGTCAGGAGTGGGACTGGTCTCCCCATCATCTTCCCATCATCCTCCAAATTTAAATCACCTTGTGTGGATCTCTGCCATACCAGCAGCTTTGACTTATAAAGTGTTCTATGCCATAGTGTGATCAGAATATAATTGCTACGGTCTATTTTTCACTATAAAGAAATATCTAATTCATACAATTATGATTTTAGTACACAAACAGAAAAATAACTATTTGTACTTTAATAAACTCTCAGTTTACCTTTTTTAAGGAGCTGTAACAACATTTTTTGCTCTCCAAACTGTGACCTGACTCGAGGGCTCAACAGAGCTGAACAAATGCAAAGATGACAGCAAAGGTTTCAGCAGTCACAGGGTCATACTCACCTTCACTCTGAACCTTTCTCAGGGTAACGGAGGGTGTAGAGATGGCTGAGGCACGGAAGTTAGCAGGCAGGGTCTCGGCAGAGTCAGAGGTCACGCCCCGCAGGTCCTTCTCCCTAAACATCTTCCTCCAGGAGGGAGAGCGGGTGAACGTCTTAGTTCCATCCTGTCAAACACGACACATGTGAGAGCCATAAGATGGCTGCTCATGCAAACAACCTTTATAGTCTTTATTATTTTTAAAAAAAAAGAAAGATTAGCATGCTCACCTCATCGGGCCGTCTCTCAGTACCCATGGAAATGAGGGAGTTGTACTCCTGCTCCAGGAGCTGTCTGGCCTGCAGGAAAGAGGTGATTCAGAGTTCGGAGATTAGCTTGGACTCTGCAGATGATGCATTTTGAGGATGGGGCTGCTATGGTATGCTGACATTCATTAATTCTCTGTTATAAAACAGGAATAATATTCCCGTAGGTTCTTGTAAGGATTTTCAGTGTAACATGAGAGATGCAGCAAAGATCCCTGGTTGGACTTGAAACAGGGATGCTGCAGTTCATGATTAACCTCTATGCTGAACCCCTGACTTGTTATTTTAAACACTTTCAGACATATAGCATACTTTATTCTATTTGAGGTTGAGAGGATCAAAACATCTGATCATGAAAAGAAGTGTGTCATCAATTCAATTCAATTCAGTTCAATTTTATTTATAAAGCACCAAATCCCAACAGTCGCCTCAAGGCGCTTTGTATTGTGGGTAAAGACCCTACAATAATACAGAGAAAACCCAACAGTCAAAACGACCCCCTATGAGCAAGCATATGGCAACAGTGTGAAGGAAAAACTCCCTTTTAACAGGAAGAATCCTCCAGCAGTCCAACCGGTCATCTGCCGCGACCGGTTGGGCTGAGGGGAGAGAGACAGGACAAAAGACATGCTGTGGAAGAGAGCCAGAGATTAATAATAATTAATGATTAAATACAGAGTGAAGTATAAACAAAATAAATAAGGTGAATGAAAAGAAACAGTGCATTAACCCCCCCAACAGCCTAGGCCTATAGTAGCATAACTAAGGGGTTGTTCAGGGGCACCTGATCCAGCCCTAACTATAAGTTTGTTCATAAAAGAAAGTTTTAAGCCTAATCTTAAAAATAGAGAGGGTGTCTGTCTCCTGAATCCAAGCTGGGAGCTGGTTCCACAGAAGAGGGGCCTGAAAGCTGAAGGCTCTGCCTCCCATTTCTACTCTTAAGTATCCGAGGAACCACAAGTAAGCCAGCAGTCTGCGACCATCATGGCAACATGTGGTCTTGGAGACTCTTACAAATGCTGGACTTTGGCAAGTGTCCTGTGATGGGATCACAAGAGTCACGTACCTATCAACAATGCTAACATCCTTGCTCATGATCAGCAGTCAACACACAACTTTTTTAATGAATCCTCCGCACATGTGGGTCGTACCACACCCAGCTTTGGGCTTTGCTTTCATTTTGATCTCAACTACACCCCTGTAAATGCTTTGGGACCATCTCTTGCAGAGTTGTGACATTATTGTGTTGACTAAATCTGTCCACTGATATCCAGATAAACACCTGTCAAAGTACTCAAAACTGCTTTTGTAGTTGTTCCCACTATCACAGCTGGGAAAAGTCATTTTTGCTCTGCTTTTAGGAATTTGTTGTCATAGAAATTCATCCATTTTCATAAACACTTCAGGGTCACGGCAGGTCAACAAAGACAGACAGGACCATTTGCACCAGCAGCCACTTTGGAATCACTAATTAACCCAGCATGCATGTTTTTAGACTGTGGGAGGAAGCCGGAGTAGCAGGCACAGAGGGCACATGCAAATTCCACACAGAAAGACCCCAGCAAAAGCATTTCTATGTGTGTGCTGACAATCAATTCACTACCTGCGTGTTCTGATTGGGGATCTGCAGTAGCAGGGCCAGGTCGGTGTAGTCGAACGTGTCATCTAAAGCCAGCAGAGCCCCATGGACGCCGCTCTCCCGGAGGTTGTCGGCATACTCCTTCAGACCAATACTCTGCACCCAGCACATCACGCGCTCATTGGACCATACCATCACATCTGGGAGAAAAAGGGAGGAGGTGAAGAGAGGGAGGAAAGGCAAACAGAAAGCTGTCTGCACACTATTTAAAACTGAAGTCACTTCCTTTGGCTTAATTTGGATACATAAACACATGCAGGGCTGCTCAGATTTATTAATGCTCTTCTGAAAGGGTCAGTGATCATAGGAAATAATGAAATTCCTTGATTTACTTTCTGCACGAGTACATCTCAGGTCAGGCCTATCATCAGACAAACCCAAATTCAGTAATTTCCTCATCTGCATTATTCCCGGAGAGAGCCAAGCTGCACCAACTGTAAATGCACAACATGTGTTTTCCGAGGCTCAGCAGTGGGAGGGCGAGAGATTTGGGTTTGTTTAATGACTGAAAGTGTTGACATTTATGTAATCATTATCCAGCCCAACTAGAAGGTTGTGGCTTATAATCTCTTCTAGGTATGATGAGGAGGGGAGGGAAACAACGTGTGGTCTAAACACAGGAATTCCCAGGAATGTGGGAAATCAAAGAAAACTGGCATTATTAAAGTCTTTTTTGTTTTACTATATTTTACATGCCAGAGCTGATGCAAGAAAGTATTTTTATAGTTTACTGAGCTTGGAAAGACTTTTTTTTTAATCTCTGCTGAGTTTTTTCCTCCTAAAATTCAAATAAATCTGAGAAAGGTAAGGAAAGGGGAAAAGTATTGCCACTAACAACTGTTTTCTAAAAGTTTTAGCTCCTCAGATACTTCACTATTTATGTGGATGATGAACCCTTGTGTGCAGATTAAGAAAAAAGCCTGCAGATGCCGGCAGTGCAGACTGATTTTGAACAAAACATAATTAACGCATTCAAATGGAGCGAAGCAGTCAAATCTGAGAAAGTTATTTCAACAGAAGAAATCACAGCTGAAAGCTGAGCCTGCTAAAGGAGACCTTTGATATGCTGTAACGTGATTTGATCATCCACCTATCCAACATTGTGATGTGACCTCCAGTGAATTATCAGCTGACTTCCTGCTCACTCCTGTTTAGCTGACTTCTTTTATGGGCCCACTTATTTCACTTCATTTCTTTCTGTGTTTTCATGTAATTTGTGATTAATTTTTGTGGTTAAATAAAACTCACTTTATGGACAGAACAGCTGTGCCTGTGTGTCCCTAACTGTCTAGTCCTTCACAGTTCAACAGTGGTGACATCTACTGATTTTCCTTATGCTTTTAATTCATTGAAGTTTATATGATTGGTTTGGTTTGCTAGCAGGATAACTTTCCCAGAGGTGGGGTTCGACCGTGCTTAGAAGTTATTATTAACTTTCGGAATTAATCAAGATGTGAATTCGGAAATTCTTGGGAGGCTTCTTTACAATGCAAGATTGGGGAAAACTGGACATTTCACATCATATAAGCTATCACAGGCTTTTCTGAATCCAGTCTGAATATATGACATGCAGGGGATTTTCAGCATTAACAGAGGCACGCAGTCACAAACTTCTATTTATTTAACTCAACAGGTAGAGTTTTTCGATCAGTGAGAGGCAAAGTAAAACTGAGTGAGGATCTAAAATTGAATTCACACATGAACTCTGGATTACACTGTGAGAATCAGATTGGGAAGTGGCCTTTTCTCCCAACAGGAGATAGCAGGTGTCAGACTTGTTCTCACTACTGAGAATCTGTTCTATGCTGTTTCATGCGGGAACAGTGTGTAGGAGGCATTGAAAAGATGTATTCATAGTCTTTAAGCCAACTTGTTTTCACTGTAATGAGAGAGCCGTTCTATTGATGTTTGGTGCAAGTCAAAGGGTTTAAGATATCACCTGATTAACCACAGGGTATCTGAAGCTGTGTTTAGCCAAGACCATTAATCTGTGCACAGTGAGTTTGGTTTTACCACGAGCTCCAGAAACACGCCGGTTTATTGGCTCTCCTGTAGAAAAAAGCTTTGTTTCTTTTATATGATTAAACCTGAGCTGTGTTTTAAAAAGGAAATTTTTGCGGTCGAGTGTTCGCATGTGCATGACGCATTAAACAGCACAGGGAATATAAACTGCAGACTAAAAGATCAGTAAAGTGATGGTAAAATGCAATAAAATAATCACACAAACACGTAAGCTGGTTATAGTAATCACCAAGGTATGCTCTGAATGGCACAAATGCGCCACATGAATAAACTAATTAGCTGGCTTTACAGGGTCAGAGAACTGTACAATACCATCCCTCCACCGAGGCATGAAAAAGTGAGATAATGGCAGAGAAACAAAGGGTCACCTTTGTTCTGGTGGGCGCTCTCCTCTCTCCTCCGCTCCAGCTCCTTGCGATCGTAATTTAGACGCTTCAGGCACATGATGCCGTAATGCAAGCTGACCCTAGGAGAGGGCAAAGAGCCAGAGGGTCAGTGGATCAAGCAGGTTAACCGAGGAGGGCGTGTTTCCACTCTCACATGTGCTCAGAAGGCATTAACAACCCAGCACCTCTGACCCTTTCGGTCCTTCAAAAGAGAACTTTGAGAGGGCCTGGAGACACACATCTGAGCTGTCAGAGTGCCACAACCATTGTCTTTTAACACCTTCATATTTCCCTTGCTAAGTGCACACAAAGACAGAGAGTCAGCAGTAAAGAGTAAGAGTTTTATAAACACAAAATGTGACAAAAGAGCGTTAAGTTATGGTGGCTCTACCTGTGGAAGCTGTCCACCATTTTGAGCTGTCCTCTCAGTTCCTTCTTGGTCAGGTGGTCCAGCATGCGGGCATCCACCAGGGACTCCATGAAATAGCTCCGGTACTGTGGCAAGCCCAGGCTGGGCAGCCACTCGTTGCCCACCCACTCATGATTCATATCGCCATAGGCCAGTATCTGGAGGGAACAACCACAGACGATGAACACTGATTCATGCTTGGCCTGATATCTGACGGTGCTACAAATGACTCACTGCTGTTAGAGATGAAATGAGTGACAAATATGCAGCATGTTGCGCTAACTTTTTCAAAAAAGTGCAGCTGATCCCTTACCTGATCCCAGCTAAACTCTTTCAGCTCCTAGAGAGAGAAGAGAAGAAGAAGACGGAGAGAGACAGAGCCAGAGAGAGAGTGATGTGGAGGTGGTGAGGGAGAGGGGTGCGGGGGGTGAAGAGCGGGGTGGACGAATGGATAGATGGTGAAGGAGCAGCAGAGGAGGAAGCAGCAACAGCAGCAGCAGGAAAAGAGGACAAAAGGGAGGAACAGTGTGTTAGTGATCGGGTAATTAGTTGGAAGCAGTTCACACTGAAACAGCAACAACAGGGAGAGAAGAAGATGCTCAACACTATGGCCTGGGCCCACAGAAAGATAGAAATACAAAAAAAGAAATACAAGGAGAGAGAGGACAAGGGAGGGGAAGAGACTCATCAACGTGATTCAGACCAGACGGGACGCTCAACATTATTAAAAAAATAATGACCATGACCATAAAAGGGCAGTTTGTCAGACAGAGACAGGACGGCTGGGGCACTAACCGGAGGTTTGGTGGCCGCATTCAGAGACTCCATCTCTGCGTGGGTCATCCACACGTTACTGGTAGACTGCAGTTATGTGAACAAAAGACGGGAAGCCATAAGATTAAAAAAGATAAAAACACACACGTGCACACACACACACACACACAGAGACACACACACAGACACACACACACACACATGCACGGAGAGCACACACTTCACTGCCTGTCAACAATGAGTCAACACTTGTACATTTTCACTGTGCCAAAACAGCCACATCAAAAGATGTCAGCCAACCACAACAGAAGACGGCTGTCTCGTTGCCACGGTGATTTCCATGAACAAGAGGTTCGAGAGGCTTATCCTAACTGATAACTAATCAGCCCGTTGAGCAAAATTACACGATTGATCATTTTCCAGATTTCATCATATCATTAATATGATTCCTACTGTAAATAGAGATGAAGCCAAAAGCAGGAGCGTGAAAGCCAAGACAAACCAAAAATCTGGCATTCGTTCCAAATGCCAAAACAGACACTTAAAAGAAGAAGATGGCTTTCAGCTATTTTTCTCTTTATCTTCTGCTGAGACACAGAGGAAAAAAAAAACTGTGCCACAAATGCATGTGCGTGCAACACTTTTACTGCATTTTTCAACATCTGGTTTGTCTTTGTTGCAGAGTGAGATGGCAACATTTTTGTTGCCAATGCTTTCCAGATGACAAAGGTGAACCTCACTCCTTCCAGCAGAGTCTATTTCCAATCAGATACTTTTGACATTTATCACATGCGGAATTGGCTTCATGTTCAGCATCTTGCATTTCCCTGCATCTCTTGATGTCACAGAATTCCCACGCTTTTCTTTCCTACACTTGCCACAACAGAATATTTATATTACATCATTCCTATTTAATATAATACATTTCAGGTCACATTTCATTTTTATGACTAGTGACTGTGACTAGTTTTCGCTGCTAATTATGTGGACTTCAAAGAGACTATTAGAATCTGAGTCCGTCTCTAAACAACTAACATCTGGTTCAGACTTTAAATATGAATTGGGTATTCTCGGCAAAAAACCTATGCTCAGCAGAAAGATAGATATCAGTCCCAAATGAATACATAAATCGACATATGAAGGAGTTTAAGGTCTTAGTGTGCTCCAATTAAAGGCTTCTTTACCTTTAATCCTATGGGGATGCTGTCTAGACGGGGATTTTTTTTAAAATACCGCAAGAAGGTTTTTAAAATACCGCAAGCCCTATTTTAACTCTTTTAGGTAAGAGTTAAAATAGGGCTCTCAAATCTTTGGAGGTCCCCCCTTTAGCCTCTATGGGCAGGGACCCCCTACAGGCTAGAACATTTTCCAGTTACCCCCTTATAATCCTACATATTAGGCATATATCCTTACTGCCATTTGCAGTTTCACGAGGAACCAACTGCATTCTAAAACTTACAGCTCGAATGAGCCCCATCTGTAGATAAATCAAAGTTTTGTGGAAGTTCCGCAAAAACACACAAAACTTTCACTTTCTTTCATTGTTTGGCTACTTTCAGGGGACCAAAATGGCTTGGTTATGTTTTGGCTGTAAAACCTCTTGGTTAGTTTTAGAAAGAGATCACGGTTTGGCTTTAAATGCAAAAGTTGCTGCTTCTTTTAAAGCTGTTTTCTTGGTTACTGTGGTGATGCATCTACTCAGAAAACACATGTTTTCCAGACACTTTGAACTGAAATACATGAAATTTCAAAGCAGTGCTGACGGGATGGAAAAAAAGGGGCTTGGATTTTTGGGACTATTTCATATACTGCCGTGAGGCATGCATGCATTTTTTATACACCAGTTTATAATTTATAGCTAATTCTTTTGTGCACCCCTTGGCTATGGGCTTGTTAAATGTATGTGCAGTTTGAGAGTCTCACAGAGCGAGTGCTGGCTGGGGCAGACGGGCTGGTGAGGGACACCATCTCCTGGATGGCCAGCCGCAGTTTGAGGCGATGCAGTGGGTTGCTGATGCCAATCTCCCGCTGGATCTCAGTGTCGGACAGGTTGGCCATGATTGAGCCACTTTTCACGTTGGCACGGCAGGCGGCGACATACCAGGCGGGCATTCCCACCCACAGCTGGGGGGAAGCAAGCAGAAGATGAAATCGAGATCAAAATTTTATTTAGGTTTAAATTTTTTGTTCTGTTTTTTACTATTGCCTACCTCCAACCAAGACACAACAGTAGGTCCATCCCACGATGCAAAGGGAAGTCCTTGGCGACATGCTTCTTCCAGCAACTCATGCCTGATAAGAACACAGAGAGATGTCTTATTTGGTGCTGTTCACGTTAAAGATCAACAATATGAAAAGCATGGCTGATAATTCACTGACTTTTTCTTGCTGCGGCGGTCTTTATCTGCTGGACCAAGAGTTCCTGTCTTATTCATCCCCATTGGGTCTCCAGATGCCTGATCTTCAGAGGGGGTAGATGCTGGGAGAGACACAGTGAGGTCAAAGATTACAAGAATTAGATAAAACCACCTCAGAATTCACTGAGCCAATGAAGTGTTTAGGTGGCAGCATGGATTACACATATACAGTGTTATCACCCCTTATCTTTCATCAGTTTACCAAGAGAAACAGATCCATCCCGTCCAGGTGGGCCCATCCTTCCTTTCTCCTTCTTCCCAAAAAGCCTGCCGATGGAAGACTTGATGCTTTTCTTCTTACTGGCCTTGTGGAGAGAATCTTGGCTGCTGTTGGTGCTGCTGCCATCTGCCGAGAGACTAAAGGCGAGACAAAGGAAACCATCAAGGCTATAAAGACAAGCACACATTAAAAGCATCAGGCTTGTTGCCAAAGTGCAGCCGCCTTACCTGCGAAACTCTCTAGGGTCATCGAGCATCGCCCCCGGATGGGTGAGGGTCATCCTGTCCAATCGCAGCGCACGAGGAGTGGGAGGAGGCGTAGAGTCAAGGAGAGCGAGGGATCGATCGTCTTCTTTGTTGTTCTGGAATATGAAATGTAAACCAGACAGTTACAGTAGCTGGAATAATTAAATTAATTTATTGTTCAGTCAAACAGAATAGGTTTTTACTCTGCACAGTCCTGTACAGTCCTACGGACCAAAGTCGAGATGTTGGGCCATAATGCACAGCACAACCAAACACAGGTCCTGACGATGAGATTAATCTCAGCATGAAATGTTCATTTTCCTGCAAAATTGTTGATTCACGTACTGCATTAGTCTTAGTTTGAATAAAACATTTTTTGGGGGGGGCATCTACATTTTTGCTACCAAATGATTTCTGTTTGACTGTAAAGTAAAGACATAAATGTCCTTCCAGCTCTGACAACAAGTCTGAAGTGGACCATCTCCTGCTGTGTGGCAACTTCAATGTCCAGACCTGACCTTGGAAACAACTCAAGGATGAAAAAAAGCCCTGCTTTGACAAACATGAGCAAAATCTACTAACCAGCAGCTCTGCTATATTATATTTATATTTGTTTTGTCCAAAACATTGCAATCCTGTTTCATGCCTTTATACTGCTTTGTTTTTTTGCATAGTCAAAAAGCAGGACTGGTGTATGAGGCATTTTGATTCTACAGTTTTGGTCGCATGGCTAAATTATTCTCACCTTTTTGACTTGAACAGGTGAGGACGATGACAGTGTTTCCTGCTACAGTCTTTTGAGCTATGGGGTTATTTTCTTTGGCTGACATCCAGGTTCCCAACTGTAACCAACTTTGCCGTTCTCCCTGAACTCCAACATAAGCTTTCAAAATCGATACTGACAGCTTGCTTTTGGTTTATTGCACCATTACTTGTAATATAATCTGTCTGACTGTTTCTAAAATGCTGGAACCGTCATACCACAGAACGAGTCACTTAAATCAAACTTTCCCAATCTGACATTGTTGCTGTTGAAGAATAACTAAACTTCTTGACCCTATCTGTATGATTTACTTATGCTTTATTTAAATGACTCACTGTCTGGAGGAGCTGTCTGCATAAACAGGGAGGCTGACACCAAGGTGAGGTAAAAAGGTTAAAATGAACTGAAATAGGAGTTCTCTACATTCCAGCCGTACCTGTCTATCAGTCTCACGGGCAGGGGAGTGAGGCAGACGAGGGGTGGAGTGCCCAGAGCTAGGGGGAGAAGGGGAGGCCAGGGTGGAGGACGTGATGGACGTGGGGATGAAGCCCCGTCCTGTGCTGTCTCTCCCCAGGGAAGAAGGAGGGATGGGCGGACTGTCCAAAGCCACACTGACCCGGCTCTCGATCTCCTCGGCACGCAGCTCTGTGTTCTCCTTCTCCTCCTGGATCAATCTGGGTTTTTATGCGCAGGGTGAGAAAGTGGATAATGTTAGAATGCAGAAGTGCACTTCAGCTCAAAACAAATCAGGACAGACTTAAAGGAGCAGTCTGACATTTTGGGGGGAAAAAAAGAAAATTAATACAACAGTCATGCATGTAGCTACAGCCAGCATTAGAGACAAAGCAAAGCAGCTCTCCTGGCTCTAATAATAAATATCCTGCACAGACAAGCATCACCAAAGTTGGCAAATTTACTTTTATATTCTGTCGGTTTATCTCTGAACAAAGCCTGGTTAGCTGTCACCTGCCTATCTCCATTCTTTATGCTAAGCTAAGCTAAGCTAAGCAGGTTGATAGGCCTGGCATCATTCTCTTCATTTTCCAAAAATGTTCCTTTGTGAGACAAAAATAGTTTAACATCAACCATAGGTACACATCATCAAGTAAACATGGTCCAAAGCAAATCATCATACTGTCTACTGGAATATTTTGCAAATCATTAAAATTCTGTCAGGTGTTCCCCAGTATGCCTAAGTAGTCCCAACTATTTTGTATCTTGGCATATATTTAGGATTCTCATTTCCATGTAAAGTTACCTATATTTGGTGGTATGGTGCTGTTCTGGGACATCGATGACATTCCACGACCTTATGTGGAAAGCTTGAGTAGCCCCCACACAGTAGGCATCAGTGAAAACAGATGACACAGCATGAAAAGGAAAACCAAGGGTGAAGGTGGGTTGCAAAGCGGCTTGAGTTGGCAGCCATCAGCTGATGTGGGCTGGCATTTAGATATGGCTTTCAGTCGCTCTACGGGGTCGATCTACGGGGACTGTGGTGACTGTGGTCTGAACTTAACTTTATCAGCCTGCCAAATAACTTCAAATTTATAGAACATGATGATTCCTTTCCATTAACTAATATCACAATGCCTGGACCTCAACTGCTCATTAATACAAGTATCCAATTAGCCAATCACATGGCAGGAAGTCAGTGAATTTAGGCGTGTAGACATGGTCAAGATGACCTGCTGAAGTTCAAACCGAGCATCAGAATATGGAGGAAAAGTGATTTAAGTAACTTTGAATATAGCATGGTTGTTGGTGCCAGACGAGCTGGTCTTAGTATTTCAGAAACTGCTGATCTACTGGGATTTTCCCACACAACCATCTCTAGGGTTTACAGAAAATGGTCCAAAAAAGAGAAACTATCCAGTGAGCGGCAGCTCTCTGGGTGAAAATGCCTTGTTGATGTTAGAGGTCAGAGGAGAATCTGCTTTGATAGTACAGCAGCATTAACTCAAATAACCACTCCTTACAACCAACGCACACCGAGCCAAACCTTGAAGCAGAGGGGCTGCAGCAGGAGAAGATCAACTGGGTACCACTCTTGTCACCTAAGAACAGGAAACTGAGGCTAAAGTTCACACGGTCTTACCAAAATTGGTTAAGAAAAGATTGGAAAAATGTTTCCTGGTCTGATGTGACTCAAGTTCTGCCCAGACATTTGGATGGTGGGGCCAGAATTTGTCATAAACAACATGAAGGCACAGATCCATCCTGCCTTGCATCAACTGCTCAGGCTGGCGGTGGTGATGGTACCGGGGATATTTTCCTGGCACACTTTGTGCGACTTGAAATGACCCTTACTTAAATGCCGCAGCCTACCTGAGTATTGTTGCTTATCATGTCATGCTTCCAGCACCTTCTTCTACAAAGAGTTAAGGCACTTCTGAAGGCAAAAGAGGGTCCAGCTCTGCCGTCAGCAGCTGCAACTTCTGCTTATGAACAAACTAATAACCTATTAATTTATCACTATCAGGGTCTGAGCAATTCTTCCAAAACTACATTTTCTCTTAAAGGCGTGTCAGTGAGGTGATGATATGTTTATTTTTGAGGTTGTAGCAGGTGTTGGTGTGAATCAGCCTCCAGTATGTAGGGAGGTGTTTCTCACATTCTTACTTCTCGGAAACTGTTGGCCTGCCTTACTTGATCTCCTTGTTGATGGCCTCCAGCTGTTCCTGCAGCATGATGGCCAGGGTCTGCACATCCGTCTGTCCGCTGGGGGACAGAAGCTCGGAGCCAAACCGAGCGTCCCCTTCATCCTCATCATCTGAGCATCCCACATCCATGCCTGGCTGGAACCCAGTCCCCATCAGAGCCTCACGCTCCCAGTCTGAGTACTGCACACAGAAAGCAGGATTTACTACACAGTGGGCATCTAAGCCCATTAACAAATACTAATCATTCAATGTTACACTGAGTTTAGTCTGAAAAAACTCAGGAACTCATGGATGGACTGCAGTGACTGCATATTTATGTAAATATTTATGTTCCCCTTTAATCTATCATAATTGTAAAGGCAACATTTTCTTATTCACTACTTTATGACAAAACATCTGAAAAATGTATAACTAGAGTGACCAGGTATCCCATTTTCCATGGCAACGTTAACATTGAGGATTCAAAGTGCAGAGTCCAAAAACAATGGGTGACATCCATCATCTGTATACAGTCTATGCTAGGAGCATTTAATTTCACAGATTTTCCATGACTGAACAACTTGTTTCACATGTAAACAAACTGTAGACGCTGGTGTCTACAGATTTTCTGGATTTTTCTTAGTCAACAAATTCCATTAGAAGACTAAAAGTAGTAGTATAACTACTGTATCCCAAATCCTATTTAGCGTGTTTCTCTCTGCTGCAGAGATCCGGTGTTGTACAAAAAGTATTACAGCTACACAGATTCTTTGCTACCAAAAAAAAAAAAAAAATCAATTACAGATATCAATTCTGAACCTTTGTAGAGTCATTCCTGAAGTAGCTTTTTTATAATGTCTTTGAGCCTCACCTTGGTAGAGTCCTCATGGGCAGAGCTCCAGCGTGCCCAGTGACTTCGTCTGACTACGCCCCCAGCAGAGGCATTACCAAAGGGATCCAGGTGAGTGGTGGAACCGGCTGGGAGGGACCCGCCTCCGTGGGAATACCTCAACTCCAGAGCGCTACCTGGCAGAGAGCGACTAGAAAAAATAAAAGGATACACGATAAGAGGAAGTGATTAATAATCGCGGTACAAAGCAGCAAACAATATGGGGTACTGAAACATAACGTGCCAACTCCAAAGCTGAGAAATTTAAAGTTAAATTAAAATAAAAAAATTAAAAGAGCAAAGTAAATGAAGATACAGTGCAAATATTCCTATTAGCCCCTCTACATGCAGCAATTACAGTGTGAAGATATGCAGATGAGAAGTGAGAAGTGAGCCATCTTGGATCATACATATGTTTGTACAGTGAGTGTGTATTGGCATCAATACTGTGCTTTGAGCACTGACTGTTTTAAATGCCTCCACTACAAAGTGATTTTTGCACAGTGACAACAAACCAATCACTGGACTCTTTACAGGTGAGGCCATTCAGGAGGCTCCAAGTCAGAAGCTTCCACTGGTGCTGATGTCTGAATGGTACCAACCTGGAGTACGAGCCCCCGGGCCTCGCTCTCAGCTGATCCAACTCCAGCTGAAGTCTTTCCAGCTCAGCAATCAGCTGGTCCTGGAAACGGAAAAGAGAGTTAAAGAAAAGAGGAAGAGTATGCCTGCTAGCTTAACCTGAGAATTAGGCCTAGAAGTTTGGTCACCTTGTTTGCCAACAGATCATCCTGGAGTTTCTTCATGTTGGACAGTTCCTCTGACAGGGCATTCTGGTGAAAAAGAATGAAGAGTAACAACAGTGTGTTTCTTCTTATTTTTCACCTCCTTTCACTCTGTGTTTATACCCACTCTGCATTTAATCATTAGTTATTATTAATCTCTGGTTCTCTTCCACAGTGTGCCTTTTGTTCTGTCTCCCTCCCTCCCAGTTGTCATTCCTTTAAACTCAATCCCACCTGGATTTCCTACATGCTGCAAAATCACAGCAGTTTAGAAAAGATCCCTTTTGTTTCCTGCTGCTCAGAATGTGTGTGTGGTAAATAAGAAAGTGCAAATAGTGCAGATTGTAGAGAACAGATTAAAAAAATTAACTGTCATGGTTTTCTAATCTGCATGTTTGTGCCTATTAATTGAAAAAATACTTGTAGTTCTACTTAAGTTGTCCTCAAATTGATCCAAACTGATGGTAAATCTCTGTATTTCTACATGAATATGCTCCAAAAAAAAAAATAAAAAGACACAAAAAGAGCTAATGAATCTTTGGTGTTTGAGGCACAATTTGGGAATGTACTCAAGTTTAAACTGGTCACTCCCTAGAGGGGGAGAGAAGTGAGTGAACACACCCGAGGCCAGGAGTTAATTTGGGGGTTAAGATAATATTTACTGCAGTTACTGCAGTTCTGATTTAAAAAAAATAAATAAATCTGTTATTGTGAATTCTTTCTGTGGTCGGAGCCGGTCACCTTTTCTTCTAGAGCAGCCATCCTCTCCTTCAGATGGAGCTGCAGCCTCTCGTTGGACTCAGACAGTAGCTTGTCCACTGTGTCAGAGAGACGCTTGTTGTGTTCATCATTCATCCTCTCTCTCTGCCTCGCCTGAGGGGGGAGAGTCAACAAGACGAGTGAGAGAGGAAGATTTTTTTAAAATCACTGCGTTGACTGAGAGAAGGGAGGGTGGAAGGAGAGTTAATAACAAGCAAGCTGCTTTACTGAGAGACAGAGACAACAATTTCTATCTGAATGCACACGGTCAAATGGAGGGTTTAGAAAATTAGTGTGCCTTTGTGCAGCGTAAAGCCTGACAAAAGGAATGGCATGAAAGAGGAGGAGGATGAAAATGCGGAAAGATGGAAAAGCAAGCATGACTCACTCGCTGTAGCTCCTGGTTCTTCTCCTCCAGTTGCGCCTCCATCTGTCGCAGTCGCTCCTCAAAGTTACCATGACGCTCCTCCGCCTGAGCGATTGGAGAGCAAGGTTAGAGCCTGAATCACGTTGGAACACTAATACAAATTAACACAAAAGGAACAGCTTGTTGACTTATTCTCTCAATTAGTTGCATGCCTGTACAGATCACAGCGTGACAGGAAAGTTTGTTTTCTTGTTTCTTACAGGACATTAATCACACCAGCCTTCCTGCCTGAACATGTAAGATGAAGTGGTAGACGTTTAAGTGGTTTGACTAAAGGGAGAAGAATGATTCTTATGCAAATTTTTTGGCAAGAGGAAAAATGTGTTTATGGGAATGCAAGAGGTTAACATACATGCAATTAAATCAGCCAGTCAGGAAGAATTTGGGTGCTGTACAGCCCTTGACGTGCCGAGCGCCCAAGGATGTAATAGCTGTGCTCACTCTGTGCCCTGAGCTGGCTTTCATCTCAGCTTGTCTGCTTATGAATTGCTGGCGCAACTTGATAAAATATTTGATATTCGTCTGTCTCTTGACATCTTTTTATTCTTCATTCTATTTGTGCATGAATGACCGCAAACATGCATATACAAATGCTCCTGCTTGCACCTGCCTGCATGTCCACACTCATGCAACAACGTCTCTGCACAGGAGCACTTTCCAGCTTGCACAAAATTTGTGTACATGCATGTAGGTACTTAAAGATGTCTTGAGAAAATATTGCTGTTTTTGTTTTGCTGTTAAAAAAAAAATGACTGGGGACCAAAAGGTTTGAAAAAACATTGCCAAACTCAAAACTCCACCCACAGAGGTTTCTGCTTACTGATTAGAACGTACACACCTTGTTGAGTGCAGCCACTCTCTGGGCGAGCTGGGCTTCGATCTCAGGCAGCGTCTCAGCCCTCTGCAGGGTTTGCTGCAGCTTCTGTTTGGCATCGTCAAGACGCTCCTGAAGCTGCCGGTTCTTCTCTTCACTCTGAAGAAGACAAGAGAAAGCAGGATATCAGGAGGTATGGGTGAAACTTGGACCAAGACAACAGAAGATCACCGAGGGCAAAAGACATGTTTAAAGCCGTTGGGGAGGGGAGAGCAATATAATGGCCCCCTCTGTGTGCCAATGTGAAACACAGCCAAGCTGCCAATCAACAGAATAAAGACATAAAGACACACGAGATGAACGAGACTTTGAGCCTAACCTGTCTGTAGAGCGACTCCTTGCTGGCCAGATCATTTTCCAGTTTATCTTTTATGTCATGGAGAGAAGTCGCCTCCCTCTGGGCACTCAGGTACCTGCAAACCAGAACCCAATGGCGACGTTAGAGCAGAACACTTTAGAAGACAGGTCATCTTTAATATGGAAGACTAAAACTGCCTGCACCAAAAACATATAAATAAATGACTCAGTAAATGAATTAATATCTCATTAAACCTACCAAAAATAATATCTAGGATAAATGCAGACATTATTTATAAAATATGACAATGAGTTGCTTCTGTATTTACAAACATGTTTTATTAAATATCTTTTTTATTTTTTCAGTCATTTATTTTATTTTATTAATAAAATTAAGTCTTCATTTATGTTTGTTTTGATGTATTTTGTTTCTGCTGTAAGTGAGTCTGCTGTGAGAGCAAACCATCAACCAAAAGGTGAAAAGCATGCTTAATATGATATTTGCATGATGAAGCTGGAGCGTATATACAAATGTAAAAAAAGGAAAAAGGGGAATAAACATGGCCACATATATGTCCATTTAAAAACGAAGAAAATAACAAATAAATGGGCATAAATGAAAGCAAGTAAATACAAATGCATATCATTTATGAATTATTTAAGGCCGACATTCATTTTTAATATAGTTTACTACATTGAACAGTATGTTATTTATCTGTTTCTTTCTGTTGCAGTCTCCATCCTCCACACTCCTCTGAGATGAGAAAACACAAACCTGCGTTCTAACGTGGTAATCCTCTCTTCCATGTCTTCCCTTTGACAGAGCGCCTGTGAAAATATGTCAAGACTGTGAGGAACAAATAGAAAGGCATAAGAGAGCAAATGATACATTTGCAAGTAGGTGTTCTCTAAAGGGAATTCACTTGGTGTGAACTGTTAGTTAAGGAATGATAATGACTGGCTGATAGTTGTCGTTGACAGGTGTCAGAAGCACCCCTCTGACATGGGGAGCTAAAGGCCGCAGTAGGAAATAAGTCTGCTGATTAAACTCGCTTAACAACCTTCTATGTTTCACACAGCTTTCAATCAGCTGCCAGCGCAGTGACTGATTTACAGGGAAGTATCCTCGCTAAATATGCCTGCAGCGCTACTGATGACACCATGGCTACACGGTGCTTTGCATGCAGCAGGTATGCACACAAACAGCTTCGTTACCACAACAAAAAGTATGAACAAAATAGCTGGCATAGCTGGAACTGGTGGCAGCTCGGCGAGTCTCACCTCCTTTAGATCCCTCTGTAGTTTCTGGTTGGTCTCCTCTGATCGAGCCAGTTCCCTCCTGGCAGATGTCAGCTGCTCTTCGATCTCCCCAACCTGAGAATGTGAGGGATACGAGGTTGTAGCAATTCAGGTTTGTGATATTTGACTGTTTTGGTCAGAGCATTAGTCCTTAGAAGCATCTGAAATGAGTACCTGTCTGCACATGAGGGCCAGTCTCTCTTTCAGCTGTCCCAGCTCTGACCTCTGCCTCTCAATCTCGCCCTCCCTCTGCCTGTCGATGTCGCCATCATCCAGGATGGAGGAGGGTCCATTGGGAAGCCTCTGAAAGAAAACGAAAGTTACTTTAATTCATATTAAAAGAATAAAGTTTCACTAGTAAGAAGTAGTAATACTTCCAGGGTTTCTGTTTATCATCTGCTGCTGAGTTTTGGCTTTGAAGAAAAACGTTTCTGTGTTTGCATTTTATGCAACTTTCCATCTGAGCAAGAAAAACTTTAAGTTTAACAATTTAAAAAAAAAAAACTGTAGCTTTTACCTTTAATTTTAACATTCATTTGTCATGAAGCTAACTGCAGATACAAATTTAAGATGCAAATGATCATAAAACATACTGCATTGCTACATGTTAAAAATGATTATAGTGTGTACAGCAACCTCTGAAACTATGAGGTGCCCCAGCGGTTTGAAAACATGTGGGTTGTTCTATTTAGTTAATTATAATGCAAATATATTTATTCTAGTCTTGTCAGCATTTTTACCCTCTAGTAACCTGATTTTAAAAAATATAAAGGTTTTACAGTATTCTCCTATTTAATTGGGAGCAGCATTTTTTGGACTATGTATGCTGATTAATTTATTCTATTTTTCTGTAATATCCTCGATATTTTTTTTTATATTTTATAGCACAGCTTTACTGCAGCCAACCTCAGCTGCTGCGTGATTGTGGGTCTCTCTGCCTTTGGTGACTGAAAATCATGCTATATCGGGTTGAGAAGCACCCCCAACCCCTTTAAGGCACCTGCGTGTTTTAATAAAAATACATAAAGGAATTGCTACTTGTACTCAAGAAGAAGCGCTGAATACTTCTCACACTAAGCCTTTTGTGTGTTTTAATGAATTTCAGCCTTTCAGCACCCACTGCTGTCTGCATAGATGAATTCTGGGAATAAAGCAACTGATGGAAATGAATTTATCTGTGCTCTATTGAGAGTAAAGATTGTGTCGGGTGAATGAAGTAGCAGAAACACAGAGTACTCTTACTGATAGTGGAAAGTTTCCATTAAAACAGAAGATGGTGTATGACATCGTCCTTGCAGATTGACTGAAATGCTGCTCAGTAGGTGTGAGCTGAGACCTGTCACTGACGGGGGAAGCCATATGGCAGCTATGCTGATTTAAGAATATAGTGTATACAGCTATTGCAATAGCTGCAATAGCTTCTGGCCCTCAGCGGCACCTGATCAACACTCCAGCTGCCAAGCAAAGAAAGAATAATGCAGCATTAAACTACACCCACCTTTATTTTTTGTTCTTCCCCAATTTATGATAAATGTATGCGACCCATAGAAAAATTGCAAATGTAAGTTTTTTTGCAATCAAATATTGATCTTGCCTCTTGTGCTCCAGGAACTCCATTTCCTAAACTGTGCAAACAAACAGATCTTAAAGGCTACTGGCTGCACCTCTGGAGTGATATAAATGTAATGTTAAATGTACTGCACATTCAATCCAGATGCTGTATCATTAAGAAGTGTATATTTAAAGATAGGGACAATTTACACCAACAAAATAAGCATATCTGTGTGCATTATTCCCATCCATGTTATCTTCGGCCAGTAGAAAATCCAATACCATTGTGTCATGTCAATTTGTGAGGAAATCCCTCGCAAAGAACTGTTCCATCTGCTGTAACACATCCTTTTAAGGTTTTTGCAATGAAATATTTATTTTGCCTCTTGTAAGTGTATGTGGCAAAAACCAAACCCAGACTTCACTGACTGCGAGATGGAGAAGTGTGATTCGTCTCTACTGTTCTAGAATCCAGTGGCAGTGTGCTTTACACCACTGCATCTGACACTTTGAATCGTGCTTGGTGATGTAAGGCTTGGATGCAGCTGCTCGGCCATGGAAACCCATTCCATGAAGCTCTCTGGGCACTGTTCCTGAGCTAATCTGAAGGCCACATGAAGTTTAGAGGTCTTTTTCTGCAGAAAGTCGTGACCTCTGTGCACTGAATTCAATGATTTGGATGCTTTTGGCAATATAGTGTACCGTATTTTCCGGAGTATAAGTCGCACTTTTTTTCATAGTTTGGCTGGGGGTGCGACCTATACTCCGGAGCGACGTATATGTGACATTTATAACACATGAACCAAAATACTCCAGCCACTTGACATCTCCGTGAACTGCAGCTTTAAGGCAGTGGATGATGGATGGAGAGCACAGCTTAACGGCAACTGGGAGAATGCGCCACCCAACTTTCCTGGAAGTCATTGGATGGATCAAGAAAACATGGGCTTCAGTGACAAACCATCCTGTTGGGATTCAGAAAGGCTGGAATAATTGGAACTGCAGCTGACGACGAGTCTGACTAACGCGACACAGAAGAGGAAGCGGCGCTTCGTCTACGGAGTGTACGGAATTGTTTAGAAGTGACACCGAGGATGAAGAATTCAATGGATTGATGGTTTGGTTAACTTGTTAGTATGTTCTTTATGCTATGGTTATCTGAATAACTTAATGTTACGTTAACATACCGAACACGTGTTCGTTGTGCGTCATGTAGCTGAATGTGTTACGTTAGCATAACGTAGGTGTAACCGTGTTCGTCCTGTTCTTTAATCCATTATTATTTTAAATTGCCGTTCAAGATGGAATTTCTGCTCTGGGTCTCGGATTCTATCAACCCCCCCCCCCAAAAAAAAGTGCGACTTATAGTCCAGTGCGACCTATATATGTTTTTTTCTTCTTTATTATGCATTTTTTGGCTGGTGCGACCTATACTCCGGAGCAACGTATAGTCCGAAAAATACGGTATATGGAACAATTGGTAATGTGTGTGACTCCTGTTCATGCTTGCACTGTTGCCACAGAATGTGAGGAAGCCACAAAAAGTGGAACAGCTTCTTTGCTGTGTAAAAGACAATGAAAACTCTCAGCTGGCTTTGTTTCTGCTCTTTTGTGCTTCTTCCTCTTTGTGATGAACTCCACTATCATTCCCTTTCCTGATTTGGTTAAAATTCTCATAATCCTTCACATTGTGCAGCCAAAGATCATGTAAATGGACACAATGAGGGACTATGAATCCAGCTACAGATGGTCAACATGGGAAAACATCTACACGCTAACACACTGATCGGTTTGTCATGATAGGCCCTTTTTCTATGGCTACTTATTAATTTTAGCTTGGTTCTGCTGCATGGGGAGAATATATTAGTCACTGTGACAGTATCACAGGTTATAGATCAGGTCAGGATGAATGCAACTCTGAAACCAGCCTATATTCTGCTCTCTACTGAAGAAATGTGATTCATTTGGGTACAATACGCAGACTGTGCTCCATGTTCTGTATGTACATAAAATTCTGCCTATGAAATGTGTTCTATTACCTCTTTGCCATTGTCTAGTCCTTGCTGGCGTCGTTTGATCTGCTCCCTTAAAGACAGAACCTAAAAACAATGCAGAAAAGAATCATCAAAGAGGCTGTAATTATCTTCTATTTCTAATTTGGGAAGAAAAATAAACAGAAACAGCTCACCTCTTGAGAGGAAGACTGCAGCTCTTCCTCTAGGACTGCCACGCGCTCCAGAGCTACCCGTAGCCTTTCCCGCACTTTCTCATCCAGAGCTTTGTGATGCTCAAACAAGGACTTGAGTGCCTTTAGGACCTCCACTTCGCTGGAGACCCCGGCCGGAGACTGGGCCTGCCTCTTCACCACGGTCATCCTCAGGCTGCGCTCGTGGCGGGACACCAGGCACTCCAGATGTTCAAGCAGCAGCTGGAAACACATATGGTTCACATGCAGTAAAAGCTCGCCACAGTGTGCCTTTGATATGTCTCAGAGGATTACACTTTCTCATGTGAAGTCTTTCAGAAAAGGCAAAGTTGCATGCCAGAATCAGAGGACTGCATGATGTAAAACAGTGGTGTAAGTGTACTGACTCGTGTGTTGTTTCTCTCCGCCTTCAGCTCTGCTATCTCCTCCTCTCTCTCCAGCAGCTGTTCGCGGCAGAGGTTCAGCTCTTTGGTCAGCACTGCAAACTCCTGCAGGGTCACAAGAGGGTGCTATTATTGAGTGAGCAGTGCTGCTGCTGCATGAGGTCATGAGTGCAGGTTACACATACACACACACACACACACACACACACACATGCACACGCGCACACACATGCATGCACATGCGCACATACACACACACACACACACTGAAGGTTTACAGTCAGGAAAAACTACTGTGTAAGCCTGTGGCGGCAGTATTATGATCTGGGGCTGCTTTAGTTGGTCGGGTCTCAGTTCAGTAATGTTATATGGCTGAAAATGAGGTCAGCTGACTCCCTGAACATTCAAAATGACCAGGTTTTTCCATCGATGCATTTCGTCTTCCATGATGGCTCCCCTGATTCCAAGATAACAGTGCCAGGATTCATCGGGTTCAGATTGTGAAAGGGGTTCAGAGAGCATGAGGCATCATTTTCATACACGGCGCCGAGTCCAGACCTGAACCCCACTGAGAATCTTTGCGATGTGCAGGAGAAGACTGTCCACAGCAGTCTGACTCTCCCTTGGGGTGCAAAGACCTGTTCCAGCTGCTCTGTAGCTTGGCTTATTAGCCTGGTGCTTAACTGCCAAGCATGGAGAAACACTGGAGTCTGCATCATACCTTTTCCAGCTTTGGCCGGCTATCCCAAAGGAAAAGAAAGGCGCAGCAGTAAAAGCCAAAAGGAGGTTTTTACTGCCAATCTTTTCCGTTAACCTGCAGTACAATTAACTACAGCAAACCGTTTGACAGATCTTGATTTCATTAGCAAACTCAACACTCATTGGCCTCAAAGAATTCCAGCACAGTAACCAAACAGATACTTGCACAGAAATGCAGCTACACTGTGGCTGTCAGAGGAAACGACTCACTGAAAACTGGTCTACCAGCACTTACAACACAATCTTTGCCATGTCTACCACAGCGCTCGTGGTGTCCAGACCTCGATATAAAAATCTAACCACCGGGTTTATTGCAGGCGTTGTACCTGAAATTGGTTTAATTGCACGATAAGCATGGCCTGCTATCTCCTATCATTAAAACATGGAGGTTAAACAAGCATGAGAGTAAATTAGGCCGGCCCAGTCTTTCTTTTTCCAGCTGTCAGCGGTCCAACTGAAATGTTGTGATTTTGTGCAATTTACTCCAATTATGTATATTTCGTGAGGTCAGCTACATGATAGTTACAATCAAAAGCTGAGGCAATAAATCAACAAACAGGGTGACATTATCAGCTCGCTCAGGCTGACTTTAGCTCTCAGCAGCTGAGGCTGTGTTTTTGTTTCTCCAATCACGCCCGCGACTGTGCACATAAAGTGTACCATAACCGCCCGCCCGTGCTCTGATTGTCCCCTCGTGTGTGACCGTGGCGTGATACACGCGTGACACAGAGCACATGACCATCCCGGAGCACGTGTGCACCAAAGGATGCGTGTTTTGAAAAATGCTTATGCAAACGAGCCAGTAAAGCGTACTGATGCATGTGGTGCTGCTGCTGCTATCTTTGCTCTGTGTTAAGAGTGATCAGTTTACCCACGTGGCAGCAAAGAGGCGCCTTACCTCACACTCTCTACCGGCCAAAAATGCATTTATAAAGTACAGCATGTACAGTCTGTAACAAGCCTCTGAGCTGATGTGCTCACTGGGCTGAAATAGCGGAGGATCAGAAAAATGAGTAAAAGAAAGGAGCTTATTTGAAAAGATGGAAGAGGAAGGATGAGGGAGGAAATTGCTGTGTGCAGATGGCACGTTCTGGACCCAAAGGATTTTATAATTTTGGGATTAAATCATGTAAAGGATGGTGTGAAATGGACCGTCATAACCAGACACTTTCCATCATATTGGTCAGGTGGATGATGGAAATCTTTCAGTGCTGTGACTGACATCATTTCCTACCACTGAATCCCACCTTCATCCATTTCAGTCTCCCCCTGTCATGATGCACACATCTAAAACACACTCAAGCCTCATTAGCATGCAGCAATATGCAAATGGACTTGATTTGTTAGTCTCTGTGAGTTTCATATCACCAGGTTTTTCTCTCTCTCTTTCTCTCCACGCCATGCTGTCGCTCACTCCATCTCTCTCTCCTATTTTTCCTCTCCTGGCAACGTCTACATGCACAGATAAACTCGGTGAACTCATCTACTGTAGAATGTGCCACAGCCATCCATGTGTTCCTCTATTTGTGTGTTTCTGCAGATGTGTGCGCCATATTGATCTCCTCTCAGTGAGGGAACACGGTCCTTTAATGTCCAGTCATTCTCCGTTAGAATGTGCAGTGCTGATATTTCAGGCATGGCGAGAGAGAGAGAGACAGAGAGAGAAATAGGTACCAACAATGAGGGAGACAACACTGTGGCCCAAGGCGTCCAACAATGACTCCAGCCTGAAAATAGAGATGGAGCTCTTCTATGTTGAGTGGAATTACAACATGATTAGCTCTCGGGCATGGGATGTGGGATAATATTGGCTTTTGCGCTACAGGGGCAAATGAAACATTGTGCCATCATCTCCAGGCTTCAGGTGGGACCAGTTTATGCCGCACACATTTTAACATCACATCTGAAAAACCCAGAAGGTTGTGGGACACTTAGTGCTTAAAAGCTTAATTTAATCATACGGCTACAAAAAAAAAATGCTTTTCATGATAAAAAAAAAGCTAGTTAAAGCTTTGTCAAGTTGTATGTTGTGTTTAAGGATGCAGTCTTCCTCATGGCCAGCAGAGGGTGACATCACCAGTTGCAAAAAGAGGTCTGAATGTATGGATGTCTATGGGGAAAATGACGCTGCTTCTCACTTGATTCGTGCCCTCAGTAAACATTGTCTTGGTGAGTTTATGGTCCCAATCAGGAGATTCAAGTCTAACAGCACAGCGTTATAACTGATGGTCTCACTCAGAGTAAAAAAGACGATAAAGCAGCGTATGCTTTAGGATTTGGCAGCAACTTCCTTAATTGTCTGATACACCTCTTGCTCGGGACATCTGGATGTAAAAAATATTGTTGAGTACAGCAGCAGTATTATTTCCATCCATCTATTTAAATATTAAAATTTATGAATATAAAATTTTTAACTTGAATATTTCCATTTTTGGTGTATTTTTATCAGTTATTAATTAGTATTCAAAAATAAATAAATCTTATATTCTACATGTGATTAGCTCATAGGTTGAATTCCCAATGTAAGGCAAAAAAATTGAGCTGTGTCTCACACACATGACTCTACAGCCTGAATGTGTCTACATTAATAATCAGTTTGTATTTTGGTCCTTTTATTAGAAAATAATAATATTCTAGAGACCAAAGAGATGTCTACAAATGCCTTATTTCTGTCAAAAATTCAAAATTATTCAATTTTCTATCATAGCAGATCAAGAAAACATAAAAAGTTTGAACTATACCATTTTGACTATATCTGCAATTTTTCTTAAAAAATACTCAGATTTTCTGCTGATTCATTTTTCAGCCAGTGCTCTTTCAGTTGATCAGATCTTTATGTGTGTTGCTGTAGTTTAAACGTGCCTGGAGGAGCCCAGCTCAGCGCCACCTGGACCATCGACCACATTAAAATCCTGCTTATAGGTTCACATATCAATAATTCAACAAGGAACCATTTTCACTTTGAGTACATCTGATAGAAGGAAACGGCGTACTGATAATAACTGTTTACTTTTCCAGAACTTCAAATACAGCATTTCTACTTGTAATTCCACCTACAGTTTTTCATCATGTCATTGATGCTTCATATGTTTAAGCAGCTTTCAGATCTGCTGGGCGACTACGTTTACTCAGTATTTACATGCACATGCACAATACATCAATATCCTGAGTGCATAAGACATAAATGTCTCATCTTTGTTTACTTAGTTACAACCTATGTTGTTATTGTTTATTGTCTGATTTAGGGGGTGTCACAATAACCTTCCATTGGAGATAACTGTGATATATTTCAGATATGGTATTATATCTTATTAACATTACAAAAATAATTCAGGGTGAATTTTAGTGAAATAAAGGTTGGCAGAGTTTCGGTTGGTTCGGAGTCCAGTATCACTCCATATTTTTCCTCTTCCATGCAGCCGCTCTGTGCCTGGGCCCTGCTCCACAGCTTGAGAACTGCTACATTAAAGGAACACTTCACCTTCACGTGTATGCTTGTGAGGTACAGTATTATAATAAACAACCTGAGGTACAGTATTATAATAAACAACCACAAAACACATTGCAAAAATTTTACCAAAGTCTGCATCAGTTTTATTAACATTCGCCCAAAATATATGTATGAACGCTAAGAACTAAGCCTGTTTTTCCTGTTCTGACAAATCTATAAAATATGAAGCGCCTGTAAATAGACAACTGTAATGAATCTATTCAATATCTCCCTAACTGTATTTTTTTTCCATGCATGCCATATACTGTATCCCTGCATGTTACTGCAGGATGAGATTCAGTGTCCACAGCACTGCGAGCAACAAAAAATGTGCGAGAGAATGATGTAAATATTGCATCTGATGTGATGATGCATTGCATTTAGCTACCAAACCCACACTGTGAAACAACCAGGCTGCAGAAGCATGCAGAAGAGTTAAAACCATAATTTGGGACATGTGTACACTTCTGCCTGTGGTTTAGAGTGTGCGTTGTGGCATGATTGGGCCTGTTGGACAAAATGTTGCTACATTACATAATCCTGCTTCATTCACACCTTCGATCTGACCTTGAGAAGAAAAGCAGAAATGTGAACTACTTCCCTTTAAGTGCATTCATGATCAGGGAGAAGGATAAACATAAAGACAGTGATGTGTCTTTCTCAGCCTGGTGTATTTAGCTCCTGCCCAACCTCCTGAATCCGTGTGACCCACCCGCGCCCCTCGCCCTTCGTACCTGTGGCAGGGCGATGGACAGTTGCCTCTGGAGGGACTCCTTCTCGTGGCCAAGCTCTCGTAGGCGTAGATGCGCCGTCCCCAGACTCTCCTGCGTCTCCCTCAAGCTCTCCAGCAGCCTCTCCCTCTCCGTCAGCATGTTCACCATCAGCGACTCCAGGTTGCCTGTGCTTCCCCCTTCATCGCCTCCACCGCTGCCGCCGCGGGGGTCCCGGCTGCCATAGCCCCCCATGCCGCCCATTCCACCACCCATCCCTCCTCCTCCGCCCCCCGCTGGGGAAGACGAGCCACCTCCGCCCCCACCACGCCCATCCTCCGAGATGGTGGGCATCACCTCGCACATCATCTTGAGGCCTGGGTGTGAGAGGCGTTATCTGAGAAGATGACTAGGACACTTGTGTAGAGTGTCTGGTGAGCGGTTGGTCAGCTCTCGTCATGAAACGCTGAGCAGTTAGTTTGTTTATTTTTGGGGGGAGAGGGGGTATCTTTCCTCTCAAGCTGACTCGGTGAGGCTCACAGGTAAGAAATAAGCACTGGGGAGGATGACCACGGCAGCTTTGTGAATTTGTGAGAAATAAGGGGGGGGAAGGGGGGGTATAAGGTGGCAGTCCCAGTGGTTGGAACGGCAGGCAGTGTAGGGTGACAGCCGCTAAAGGAGGGTGGTGAAGAGGGGGAAGGGGGTGAGGTGGGGTGCAGGGGTAAGAGGGAGAAGTGCAGGTTTGATGGGCGACCTCTGACCCCCTGGCCCAGGCTTCACTGTGATGCCAGATGAACCTGGAAGAAGAAGAAGAAAGAGAGGTCATTTTGAGGGAAATCTGTGATGGATGTGGTGATGAAAGGAGCTGCAGCTGAATAAAACGATGAAGGCAACTAATGTGAGCCAGGCCGAGATTCCTAACCAACTCACATGGATCATACACACACACACACACACACACACACTGACATATCTCCAGCGTTTTTTTTTTTTTCCAAACCTTAAAAGAAAGCATTGCTCTTGCAGCAGCGCTGTCTTTTAATACTGACACTAGCATCGCGATAATCTTGGTGGAATTCATCCATCTCTCTCGGCTTTATGTATCCGCGCGTCCACAGCGATAATGGTAATAATGAATGCGCATGATGTACGGAAATGAGTCTACAAAACGCTGTCACGCAAATACAGAGCAAGCATCAAGCCTGTAGGCTGGAGAAAGATGCGGCGCCGTTTCTTATATTTATTTAGGGGGGAAAGGGTGTCATCATGAATTGTAATTACGGGCTGTATCCAGGGGGAAAATCGGCTTCCGAGCCTATCTGAAAAAATAAATAATAAATACATAAATATATATTCTGTCTGAATCTGGAGACTTATTATCACCGGAGTGCTCAGACGGGGAATTAATCCCTGTTTGGGGGAAATAAATGATCCAAATGTGTGGAAAACCAGCGCATTTTCATGCGCTTAAAAGCTGCACAGGATAGCCTCACACTGCTATCACATCATGGTGGGAGGTGCCAATCATCCTGTAAATGATGGAGGCCTAATTAACGAGATTGAACCAGGAGATATTAAACATTATTGGATTATTTCTCTTTTTGGTAATAAGATGAGCCTAAATGTCGCGAAAACGCTGCGCCGCGTTTGGCTTTATTCCGACTGCAAGGCGTCTATTTCCTATCAACACCCCATTGCCCCCCACACGCCACCCTGCTCTCCCCCCCACCCACCCATAAAAACAGCTGGACGGTCTAACGCACGGCTGGATCTGCGTGCCGCACATCACCGTGGCATTTCTGCGTGTCTTACCCTTTCCTTGAGCGACAGAGAAAGGAAATAAACGCGCATCGTGGCCCGGTTCACTCCATCAGAGAAGCTGAGAGACGGAGGCTGCAGGTTATCCCCGTTACAGCCCGGTTACCAGCCTGCCCCATCCCCTCCCTCTCCCTGCTGTGGCAGAGACGGCACGGATCAGCTGCGGCGTCAAACTGCACGCAGCCGACACAGGAGGCATCCGGTCGAGACTTTCAGATTAAAAGTGAAACGCATCCCCAGGGATGCAGCTTTTCTATAAATGACTTTTATAGACATTTTAAGTATACTAAGTATGTGAGGGTGGTGCAGGACACATATGAGTCCTCAATTAAATTAGATTTTATTTATATAGCACCAAATCACAACAACAATCGCCTCACAACTGACAGATGAAGTGAGGCAGGAGTCTCCGTGGACTATGATGTTTGCAGATGACACTGTGGTCTGTAGTGAGAGTAGGGAGCAGGTGGAATAGAGCCTGGAGAGGAGGAGGTATGCTCCAACGAAAGGAGGAATGAAAATCGGAATGCATGCGTGTGAGTGAGAGGGAGACAGGTGTAACAGCAAAGCTGCAAGGAGCAGAGGTAGTGAAGGAAGATAAGGTTAAATATCTGGGGTCAACCATCCAAAGCAATGGACAGTCATTGGGAGTCAGCAGAATGGACAAGATTAAAAATGAGTCCTTCAGAGGGAGGGAAGTTAGAGAGAGTTTGAACGTGTGCAGAGGAGGGAGAGTTGATATACTAGACAAAGGATGTTGAAGATGGAGGTGCCAGGCAGGAGGAAAAGTGGAAGAACACAGAGAAGATTCATAGATGGAGTGAAAGAGGACATGCAGAGGGTCAGTGTAACAGAGGGGGGATGTTAGACACAGGGTGACCTCTAAAAGGAGCAGCTGAAAGAAGAAGAAGAGGCATTTCAAGACCGACATGGCATTTTAAGAACTGGAATCAGTGAAAGAATTCTTCAGTAAAGATGGTGGTAGAACTTTTTTTTTAACTTTCAGGAGAAAATTTTTTTTTTTTTTTTTTTTTACTAGATCATTGCTGTTTTTTTATGACTTCATGGCAGATGAAATCTCAAATTTGTATGTGTGTGTGCACTCACAACGGGCCAGTATAAGTGTGTCTGGATGAATAAGGACACTGATTGAGACGCAGTAGAGAGGAGTTATGATTTATTGATTTACAGGTGGTGAACATATATTGTATTCTAATAAATATGCTGCTATAAGGTTGTCCTGTTGGGGAAAAAAAAAAACCACACTGAAAAAAAGAACATTTCAAGGAGGTTTACAATGAAGACAAACTCCGGCTTTTCCGCCTCTCTTCCTGTTGTATCTGCGAAGCTTGACGACCTCCAATCATTTTCTCTGCTCGCGAAGATGCTGGCCCTTAAAGAAACAAGCTCTTACCGGCTTTCGCGTTTTCTGGCCTCTCATCCTCACATTTACTTCCAGCTGCGCCGCGTCGCTCTTTCTCCGTCCTTAACCGCAGAATCTGCGCAGCAACGTGCGGACATACTTTCCAATTTGTCCTCTTTGTGTAATAGCTAAAACTTGGCAACACAGTGGAGCAATTGCACCCTCTAGTGTCTGAGATGGACAAATTCAGTGCACTGGTAGCGCAAGGTTTCAGGCCAAATGTCTGGATTTTAGGCAACCATCATCATTTTTTGTTAAACTGGAAGCTTTTAAAAGGTCGCAGTCAGCAATAAACAACTTAAAAATGAGCAAACTTGAACTTTTGCGAAGTCAGACATTAGACAGGAATGTAGGGTTTATTGTGGGGAGCACTCTTTTAAAAAATAAATCTAATTAAACAGAAAAATACACATATAAATGTACTCTTTTGGGTAATTAGTCTCGAAAACTATAGCTGTGAAAAATTTCCATTTACCTCACTAATAGGAGCTCCGGGGAGGCGGATTTTAAGCCTCTAGGTGATAGTGGAGGTGGTGGGCTGGGGGGAGGGGGTGCTGCTGGGGTGACGTAATGTCCTCTACAGAGCGCCACCAGTGCATCTTAATTAAATAGTTCTGAGAGGAAAGGAATACTACAAGAAGGATGAACAGAAGAAAAAAAAGAAAACTCAGATGAGAGGGCTGCCATTCATTTTAATACTTAAAGGACATAATCCGTGATATCTAGAATATTAAAGTTTTTGGTGTTCCAACTGAATGACACAGGACTGTATGGTATATTAGATATAAATCTTTACTGGAAAAAAGCTGGCTTGTACACTCACTGATCACTTTATTAGGTACACCAAACCAATATCAGGGTGGACCTCCTTTTGTCTTCAAAACTGCCTCAATTCTTTGTGACATAAATTTAAAAATGTTCCTCAGACATTCTGGTCCATACTGACACAACAGTTTCACACAGTTGCTGCATATTTGACGAGAATCCCACTGCATCCCAAAGGTGCTGTATTGCACTGTCATGCTCAAGAAACCTTTTTGAGATAATTTGAGCTTCGTGACATGGCGTGTTATCCTGATGGAAGTGGCCATCAGAAGAGATGGAGATGGTCAGCAACAGTACTCAGGTAGGCTGTGGCATTTAAACAACGCTCAGGTGGTAATAAGAAAATATCCCCCCATACCATTACACCACCATCAGCCTGAACTGTTAGTACTAGGCGGGATGGATCAGATGGCTCAGAACAGTCGATGTGTTTCCAATCTTCTACTATGCAGTTTTGGTGAGCCTGTGTGAACTGTAGCCTCAGTTTCCTGTTCTTAGCTGATAGTAGTGGCACTCAGTGTGGTCTTATGCCATGTTGTGTGTTCTCAGAGATGCTCTTCTGCATGGTTGTAAGTAGCAGTTAATTGAGTTACTGTTGCCTTGCCATCAACTTGAAGCAGTCTGTCCTTTCAGCTCTGACCTCTGACATCAACAAAGCATTTCCTCCCAGAGAACTGCTGCTCACTGGATATTTTCTATTTTCTGAAACACTCAGACCAGCCTGTCTGTCACCAACAACCATTCCACATTTATAAGTCACTTAATCACTTTTCATCCTCCATTCAGGCTGTCTTGTCCATGTCTGTGGGCCTGGATGCATCGAGCATTCAAAAGCTTTACTGTCATTCTTCTCGTGAAAAACACGACAGGAAAGAAATTCAGTTACTGAGGTCCCTCCAGTGCAAGTAAAGAAAAGAAACTATGGACAGTGTACATTTACAAATAAGTAAAATAAATTAAGAAAATAGAATCAAATAAAAACTAACTACAAAAAGAAATAGAAAACAAAATCAGTCTGATGCTTGAGCAGCTCATGTTGTTATTGCACATCATATTGTTATGTGGCACTTGTACGCTGTATTACACAGGCAGTGGTTTTATTGCTACCATTTGATTGGCTGGTTAGATATTTGTGTTAATGAGTGGCTGAACAGGCAGAACAAGCACTTCTATTCAGCTAATTTATTTATTCACATTAAGATCTGGCGGTCTTTGTGGATGATGATGAAAAGATCACATGCACTAAGGTTTGTAAAAAGTCGCCTGTCTGCTGAACTACTTGGAGACAGCTAAGAAACAAAGGCTAAATTAGAGGCTTTCTAGTTTATGGAATCACAGACTTGACTAAATATGAGCTGCAAACACGTGAGATGTTGATTGGGATGACAGCTCCACAGGGATTTGTAACTCATTTGGGATTTTCATACAAAGAGACAAAAGAGGAAGGGACAAGCAGCCTGGCATTGTGATTTGGCAACACTACATGAATAAGGCTTTTTTTTTTTTTTTTACTAAAAGCTCAGTACAGCAGCTGGAGGAGGAGGAGGAGGAGGCACCATTTACAGAATTACAGTGTCTGCTCCTCTTTAAAGGACTGCACCAGTCAGAGCAGTCATGATGGATGTGGGCAGAGGTACTCAAATCCTTTACATAAATGCACCTATCAATACACCTATAGAGGAATAATAGTTCATTAAAAGTAATTCCCAATGATAAATTTGATTTAAAGGCTGTGGCAGAGGGTGCATTCAGATCTTTTACTGCACTACAAGTAAAAGCCCTGCAGGGAAGTTGTTTTTTTTTTTTAAGCATGAACATATAAAGATATTGAATACAGAATGATCATCCCTCCCTCAAATTAATAACTTTAATAATTTCCCAGTTAAAAATATTTCTCTCTGAAAAGTTGTATAAGGTAAGGTAAGGTAACAACCCTGAGCACAGTGTGCCCACAAAATCACACTGCTCTGCTCCTATGACGATGTCTTAACAGACCCTCTGACAGCTTCAGTGCCACTTCTGGTCACAGCGTGTTGCATGAAATGTCAAAGCAACACAACGCAGACCCACGTTTCACACAGATATCACATTAAAGCAGATCACTGAGAAAAGACAGAGGCTTCATGATTAAACTGACCTCTGCATGTCTACACTGAAACAGCACAATTACCATATTTGATAGGCTAAAAATTGATTATGTTTTGATGTATCACACTTTTACTTTTACTTTAATATCTAGATATACTTCTCAAAAAGTTGCTTTGACTTTCATTTTTAAAGCAATTTGTTGTAACTTTAAGAATTTATCTAAAAATGCTTATTAAACCAGCCAGCTTTACTGTGATGCTCTTATTAGTACAAACATCAACTATAATTATTTATACCAATTTTCTTCACTAATTAGTTAATGCAAGCAGTTAAATTAGCTGCTGAATTAAAATAATTGCACAAGAATTTATGTTTAAACTGCAGCAGAAGTAGATTTTGATGTTTATATTGCTTGAAAGTGGAGATAACAGCAGCACCTGCAGATCCTCAATGACCTGAGTCACCTGTTAAATCTTAACAGGACATCGAGGGACAAGTGTAAATAGCCTGTTGAGTCTGAGAAACTGCCTCATGATATAAACACTGACTACATAATTTAGGAAGCTTTCTTTAGACATCTATATTTGGCTGATGTGACAGCAGTGACTGACATGCAGCAGATGCATGGACACCGGAGAGGAGGGGGCTCTGTGGGGTCATGACAGGTCAGCGGGTTAGTGGAATGCTGATAGGAATGCCCTGTGTGACGACCAGGGACCAGAAAAACTGTGGAATGTGAACTGACCAATACAAAAACAATATGACAGAAAAAACTCAGTTACAGTTATGCATCTTTTGGAGAATTAGAAAAATAATCCGAGTTCTGGTGGAAGAAGTTAGTGAATCCTTGGATTTAATAGATGGTCAAACCCTATTTTGCAGCAATAATCTTATTTGCAGCTGCAGATCAGACCTAGAAAATGTTTTCAAAGGATTTTTAAGTCACTCCTCTTTTCACAGAGCTGCTTCAGCTCAGCTTTGTTTATCAGACTCTCTGAGTGAAAGTCTCTCTTTGCAGGATTATGGTCTGTACTCTGATTTTGGTACCTCTCCATCATATTTCTATTATGATGTCCTACATCTTTTAACTTTTGAGTCCAGCTGACAGACAGCCACCCCGACATTATAACTGGGAGAATCAGGTCAGGATATTTTCCACGGCTGACACTCTTCACTTCCAGCAAATGGCAAGGAAAGGTTGCTGGTCGGAAAAGTCAAATGGAAAAAAAGTTCCTTAAATCTGGATTCTTTCTATTGGTCAGTACGAGGTGACTCCTGTGGTTGCAGAAAAGGGGTCCCTTATTCTATAACACTTTCCTGATGACTTTATGGTTACAGCCACTGGTTGTAAGAATTACTAGTTTCTTTGTTTGTTCATTCAGTCACCTGATCTCAACCAAACCGAACAAGCAGGCACCTGAAAACTGAGACAGTGAAACATTCCTGATATCATAGGAACCCTTTGGAGCACTGTCAGATCACACTGGGACAACAATGGTCATGTAAAACACACAGACATCTTTCAAAGACTCAGCTTTATGAATAATCTGGTGTTAAATACAAAACAAATGCAAAGTAGAAGAATCTTCACTCGTGGTGTACGACATTAGTTACAAAATAGATATAGGTACACTTTAATGTACAACATCAAAATGTCCAGTATTGCACAAGTACAATAGTGCAAGCACAATACAGTAGATAGTAAGGTCCTGTACTTCATCTCACTGACACAATTATAACCTATATAATGCAATAAAAAAGCTGTGCTTATTGCATAATTCAGCATTGCCCACAGTAGGGTTGTAAGACTGGACGTATACAGTATAACAGCTGTTTGAGAGAGCAGAGCATGATTTTTTATTTTTTCTGGGCAGCAGTCAAAGGTGGAGGCCTTGGAGGACCGATCTCCGGTTGCTGAAACTGGTTTTTGGGTCATAGAATGCCACCCCAATGAGTTCTGGCACCAGATTTGGCCTCAGTGTAAGACAGTGGGCAAGGGTGGGTATACTTGTATCCCCAGGTTGATGCCTGTACGTTCGGAATTTCCCCATTGGATGAGAGTTTTTTCTTGCATTGGGGATCAGGTCCTGAAAGCTGTTTGGTCTTATGGGCCAAAGTACCTAGCTTTCTTGGACTTCCTGGGCAGGGTGCTGGAAGGTACCCCAGCTTGGAGACTTCAATCCTCGTGTGTGATGACAGTGAAATCTGGAGGGATGTGACTCAGGGGAAAAGCCTTGAATGCAAGCAGTGTTCTGTTATAGAACATCTGTGTTAGCCATAACAAAGACCATGTTTGAGCATAAGTGTAAATGCACATAAACACACTTGGCACCAAGACACCCTAGCTGCAGGTCAATGACCAGTTGATCAGTACTGAATAAGCACACTTTTAAACACACGGTTGTTGTTCCAGTCAGTCACTTCACCTTTGAGTCTGTTCATCTGGCTGCCTTAATTTGTTCTAATCTCGCAATTTACCATCCTGAACCCTTCCTTAGTTACACTGCAATAGACTGCTGGGGGGTTCCCATGATGCACTGAGTGTTTATTTTTCATTCACCTCTTTTCACTCTGTGTTTACACATCACTCTGCATTAAATCATTAGTTATTATCAATCTCTGGCTCTCCTCCACAGTATGTCTTTTGTCCCGTCTCTCTCTCCTCACCCCCTCACAACCAGTCATGCAGATGACTGCCCCTCCCTGAGCCTGGTTCTGCTGGAGGTTTCTTCCTGTTAAAAGGGAGTTTTTCCTTCCCGCTGTCATCAATTGCTGGCTCATAGGGAGTTGTTTTGATTGCAGGGTGTTCACTAAATCAGGAGTTTATGTAAATATATACTCTGCTTAATACCTAAATACTTTCTATATTATCCAGCTCTTCTACAAAAGATGATTTTTTATTTTTATTATTATTTTTATTTTCGAGGGAAGAAAACCCTTTAAAACTATCATCACATACTAGAACTCAAGTACAAATCTCACTTGATTGTTAGTAAGATTAAAATAATACTTTTATGCAATCTAGCAGAAGCATCTCAGGATCACTTCAACTTTAGCAGAATTCATGTAACTAATAAAACTGCAACACCCATCAGTCCTCTCTCTCCCTCGTTATCTTTTATGGTTGAGTCATGTGACCTAAACTCTGCACCTTCTTCTCTAAAGGGGGACTGTGGGATTGCGCTCTTGAAACATCATAATGACCACCACATTCCACATTTCTTCCCTTTATTTTCTCTCTTTTTTTAAAAAAAAATTACAATATTCCATGTTTGGTGTAAATAGTGCCTCCTGCTCTGTTGGCCCTGGTTACATCACAATTTGGTGTGGCCACTTTTCTATATCTGTACATACACATATGTATAAAACCACAGAACACATATAAGAAAAAGAGGAAGTGGATGGCATTACTCTGGATGGCATTACCTTGGCCTCCAGTAACACTGTGGCCCTTTTTCCACCGACCAGGCCAGTATTTGAACGGTTCATCGTTTTTTCCGCTGCGAATGCACTCGGTGCTTGGCCAAAAAACGGGTTCAACTCTGGCACCGCAATCTAGCTGGTGCCAGAGCATCCTGAACCCTTCCTTCCTAGGCCGGGTTCAGCTAGGCCGAACCTAGCTCTGGTGCCAGAGCTAGGTTCGGCCCTAAGGCTGAACCAAGAACGTGTGACGAAAGCAGCAGAAAGGCATGACTCTGCCATCTCAACATAAAGTTTTCTACCACTCTTTCACTGTATGGTGTGTATTACATGAGAAAAGGGATGCGATTTTTATGGCTCTGAATCAGGTTGGGCCCTAAGGCTGAACTTGCTGCTTTGTATCAGTTCATATCACAGATAAAAGGACACAAAGTGCATACTTGTCATCTTACCTGTCATAATCGCTGTCTGTATTTACCTTGTGCCACATACAGATGCTGCAGTAGTTTTGTTTGGACTGTAAAATGTTTGCAGCACAAGAAAGGGGAACGTATTCTCCCACATTTGTGCCCTTTGGCTTTCTTGTCCAGATGAGGACCCACCCACACTCATACTTAAAGGATCTGTTCGCAAAGTGTGGTGGAAATGCAGGCCTGTTCTTAAGTGTTTCACCGGTTCATTGAAACAGACACCAGCACTGGCATGAGCACCAGCACCTCGGCGGTGGGAACGCAGTATGTGAGAAATCTAGAATCATTTTTGACCAGAATATGTCCTTCAATGCAGACATTAAAAAAATATGTAGGACTGCTTTCTTGAATTTGAACAATATTTCTAAAATTAGAAACATCCTGTCTCAGCGTGATGCTGAGAAGCTAATTCATGCATTTATTACTTCTAGGCTGGACTATTGTAATTCCTAACCATCAGGCTGTCCTTAAGGCTCCCTGAAAAGCCTTCAGCTGATCCAAAATGCTGCAGCTGGAGTACTGACAAGGACTAGAAAGAGAGAGCATTTCTCCCATATTGGCTTCTCTTCATTGGCTCCCTGTTAAATCTAGAATAGAATTTAAAATCCTTCTCCTCACCTACAAGGTCTTGAATAATCAAACCCCACCTTATCTTAAAGACCTCATGGTACCGTATCACCCCAATAGCGCACTTTGCTCTCAGACTGCTGGCTTACTTGTGGTTCCTAGGATACTTACGAGTAGAATGGGAGGCAGAGCCTTCAACTTTCAGGCCCCTCTTTCAGCTCTTTATCTCTATTTGAGGATGTGTGGGAATTTCCCCAACAAGTCTACATTTGTTAGATGAATCTGATTGCAGAATTAACACCTCCAAACAAGTGTAAGGTGATGGTTCTCAGTCGGAAAATGGGTGCAGTACCCACCCAGATTGGGAAGGAGTTGCCCCCCCCCCCCCCCCCCCCCCCCCAAGTAAAGTAGTTCAAGTACCTTATGGTCTTGCTCAAGAAAGAGGGAATGAAGTGGACAACTCAGACTTCTGCCAAGCAAAGTGGACTCGGAAAATAAACAAGTGGATGGATGGATGGATTTAATCAGGGTTTGAGAGACTGGTCTGAAAATCAGCACATATTTTCCAGCCTGAGCCCACAGAGGTCTAACATAAATCAAATGTATAAATGACAGAGACTTTTAATGTGTCTCAAGCACAGGCATTTTCATGACATATAACTGACCCACATGTTCAATCATAAAACATTTGGAAACAATGTCTTTGCAGGTTACTGCACACAGTTCATTTGAGCTCCTCACTTTTACAAGGAATTTTGCGACGTTTGTGTTGATCTGCGTGTCGTGGATAGTTGGCTGTCTGGTTAGACGCTGCAGCTGCTTGCAGAAAAAGATAACTTCTCTGCAGGAGCAGCCGGGCCTTCCCTCACAGCTGCAGGGTTTTGGTACAACAACCAAGGACTCCACCACAGCAATGCAACTGCTGGTCTCTAATACTGAATTGTTCCTTTTGATTGTCCCACTGTAGTCCAAAGTGGTGACCAGTATGTTCTTATAAACACAGCGCTTATATTCGGTTACACCATCACGATGTGGCTGGCACCATGAGAGTGTGTCATTCTTCTGCAATGCTGCAATTTCTCTTGGAGTTAAAAATCTTTGAGAGCCACTTCCCAGAGTCACTAAATCTTCTCCAATGTGATTTAATGACTTTGTAGTAACATCACAACTTGTCATGGAACAGAAGAAGTCTTTGATTTCTGTGCTGGCATCCTGAAGGGCAGCACCTCCTTGTCTTATTATCTTCTCATATGAAAAGAAATTCCTGAAAATCTGCAATGAAACTGACTGCGTGCCTGAGTACATCTGCACGAGTCTGCTGTTCATGTCTTCAAACACAAATGCTGAATTGGCCCATAAAAGCCCCCAGTTCCGGACACTCTCGGTAAGATGTGTCAACAAATGGCAGTCGTATGAACAATGCTCGAGTCCATAGAGAGACGGTATCTGAGCTACAAACTGAACCAGACATAACTCTGCACAGTTGAGCTCATCTTGAGAGGCAAACTGGGAGAGGAGGACGTGAAGGGCACAAGGAAGAAGCATCCAGTGCTTGTAGTACAGCGCTGGTAAAACATTCCTCAGTATTACAGGAGAATAGAGAAGAGCAAATGCTCTCCACTCAGAAGCTTTCCAATGCATCCTCTCACTGAGGCGCCTGGGGCTTTGGCTGACTTCATTTGGCGGCTGGATCTCACACAAAGCTTTGTCCAGATCATTTAAATGCTCAACTGTCAAATGGAAATCCTTGCTGGCATAACGAGGGTCAAACCACAGATTGACAAACTGACGGACTACACCGAGACAAAAACAATGCATGTAATCTGGAATAAAGCCTTTGATAATATCAAATGATGGCAAAAGAAGCAGGAGACTTGGACCTTTAACCCCCATTTGACTCTGGTCATAACTATTTCCCATCACTAACTCAGCAAGTTGCACCGTTTCAGGCATGTGTCTCAGGTCACAGCCATCCATCTGAATCGGGTAAACTCTGGTAAAACCCCTGCCCTTTACAACCATCTCCCCTTTGTGGTAGCAAAAACCACAACCAAATTCTTTGTTAAACGGTTCAAAGTTCTGCACCATCGCCCTTGCTACTGCATCACACGTGCATATTTTAGCTGTTACTGTGTTGCGATGCTCGGAGCCGTTCTCGTCTTTCCAACAAAACCCTGCGGTAGATAGTTTCTGAAGCTCGTTGATGAACGGGGTCAAAAAACTCTGAACCCGTGGTTTTCCTCTGCCAAACCATAAGGTGTGCAACAGAACGTTTTTACACCGCTCCACATATGGCAGCTCATTGATGGTACACAGGATGGGCCAGATTGAGTACTTTGATGAGCGGAACACAGGGGAGCCATCGCAATTGAAGGTGAGTGTAATACTGCCATCTTGTCTTTCACTCTTGTAGTCATTTCCAGTGGTGACATCAGAAAAGGAAGCGTCCCTGGTGAAATGCTTCCCAAGCTTTGAGTGGACTCGTGCAAGGAGGTTTCTTAGCTGAATTTCAAGTGGCATAACTAGGAAGTAGTAAGCTTTCAAAATGAGCCCTTTTCTGTTCAAGCTCTGCTGGCACACCCCACACTCATGACCAGGATCCACACCAAGGTAGTTTGTACACCTGGGGCAATAAAAGTGAATCTCTGTCTTGCCATTGTAATCAGTCGAATGCTTCTTTAAAAAACGCAGCGACTTTGGAACACATCCAGGTACAATGAAGTTTAGGAGCTGCAGGAGATCTTTGGTTGCTGCTTTTGACAGGCCGTGTCTCATGATGAATGCCAGGAGAAGCAGAAGGAGGGCTCCCATTGTGACTGAAGAACCGGCATATATCTTCTTCTCTCCATTGAAGACCTGCTCCTAGTAACACATGACAGGCCAGAAATATGCCTTAAAAGCTAAATATGGCAGAAATGAATGAAAATATCATTATTTCTAATGTTTAAAAAAAGTAACAAATAAAAACTAACTGTCCAGTCATCTTCTGTAGTTTCATCTGCAGATGAAGCAGAGCTAGTCTCTCCTCGGTGCTGTAATATAGAAGAGAAAGACATATAAAAGGTATGTTTCTGGTAGGTGCAGGAGAATGTTTAGCATAGTTCTTAAACAGTCAAGGTCATGAGTAGGGCTGCAACGATTCATTGAGTAACTTGAATAACTTGATTGCAAAAAAATCTTCAAGGTCAATTCTTTGCTTTCATGTTTTGTTTAATCCATGTAAGCGCAGGTACTTCTCTCACATTCATGACTAAAAATAGATCTCCAACAGAAGCATAGTTCACAGCAGTGAAGATGATGCTGTCATAGTTTAATGTGGCGTCTTCTCTTTGCTGTCTGTGTTACCGTGATCACCATTAAAACCTTTACTGGGAAAAAGCTGATGGTAGTCCTAAATCAAACCATCTGTTCAACAAGAGCAAAGATGAAGAAAAGTGAAGGTTTTAGCTGCTCCCATCCACTGCAGTTTGTTTTACACAGCCACAAATCTACAGCGGCAGTATAGATGTTACAATAAAAGTGTTTGCATCCAGATGAACGATGACAGCTTTCCGCTTTAGACTCAGGGGTGAGTCTAATGCGGGGCATGGTGTACTATGCCATATTTATTTCAAGGGTTTGGTAATGTTATTCTGCAGATTTAGATTAATATAAAGCATCAATAAATTACATTAATTAAATTGTATTAATATTTTAAAATTCGAAATATTTTTTTCTTTTCCCCACAGGATGGTAAAACTCTGAGCCACTGACCCATTGCTGTTAGACTGGACACTGAATTATTATTAACATTAATTATTACTTTGTCAGAAGCACAGGGCAAACCTCAATTCAGAGGATGCTGATATGCTCACTTTTCTTCACTGCAGCTTTTAAAGGCTTACAGACACACATACTCACTCATACACTATCACACGCATACATACACACACTGACATGAGAACACACCGATCTACCCCATCCACGAGATATTATACTGTCAGAACTCCTGTTATAAGACAGCCTTAATTTGGTTTTATGTATACCTTATTTTATTGTCAACCTGTCAAAGGGTGTACTCTGCCTCTTACCCAGTGATAGCTGCGACCAAGGACAAAAAATGCAGACAATATAAACACAAGGGGAAGCAAAACTGAACACAACACACAGGTAACAGGAGACTAGGAAAATAAAACAGGAAGTGAATAAACAGCAGCACATAAACACAGACTTGCCATATGAGCAGGCTGGCACACTGAGGGCAAAACATAACTAAACCACACACAAGACTTGGGTAACTAAACGAATAAAGCCTGAAGGTACAAATAAACTAAAACAAAGAACATAACCCATAACACAGCAAAACCAGAAAATGTAACAATACAGGAATCTCTACAGGAAAACAAAACTCAAATTTACAGTTCAAGAAGTCCAACCTAAAACGCTGGGTCAACAAACCCAGGATCATGACACCAGCCCCCCTCAACCCTGAACTGGATAAGCGGAAGAAAATAGATGGACAGATTACAGCATTTGTTATTATTTATTTTTACATCCTAGTCAGATGCCTGACCCACAGCTCCTTTCAATGTAGAGGAGTAGCAGCTGAGCCCCTGTTGAATGACTGCACTCTTCACCCTATCTCTAAGGGATAGACCAGCCACCCTAAAACTAATTTCCTCCACTTGTATCTGCAATCTTTTACTTTCGGTCATTATCCAAGCCCCATGACTATAAATCGACAGCTTCGCTTTTACACTCAGATCTGTCTTCACCATGACGGACCATTGCACCACCTGCATCACTGCATCTGCAGCCTCAATCAGTCTGTCAATCTCCTGCTTCCATCTCCCCTCACTCGTGAACAAGACCCCAAGATACTTAAACTCCTCCATGTGGGGCAGGATCTCGTTCCTGAGAACTATGGCCTCAGCCTTGGAGGCCCGCCGCTTCACATTCGGCTGCAAAATGCTCTAGTGCAAGCTCAAGGCCACCACCTGAAGAAGCCAACAGGACCACATCATCTGCAAAAAGAGTCAATGACATTCTGAAGTCATAAAGGTGGAAGCCTTCTGCCACTTGGCTACACATAGAAAGTCTGTTCATTTGCCTTTGACACCATTTCTCATACCATCCTTCTTTCACGTCTATCCAGCTATCTCTGTCTCACTGGCACTGTATACGCTTGGTTTCAGTCCTACCTCTCCAACCAAACAGTGTGTTGCTGTGGGAGGCTCCCGCTCCACCTCTGCTCCAGTTAACCACGGTGTGCCTCAAGGTTCTGTGCTTGGATTCCTTCTCTTCACCATCTACATGCTCCCCCTTGGTCAAATCATCGGCCATCATGGTCTTGGCTTCCATTTCTATGCTGATGACACACAACTCTATCTTAGTACCAAACTCTCCACCCAGCTCCCCCCACAATCACTTGTCATCTGTTTGCATGAAATCAAAGCTGGATGTCATTTAATCTACTCAAGCTTAACAGTAATAAAACAGAGCTCTTGGATGTGGCCCCCAAATTCTGGAAGTTTGGAGATCTACTCTTTGACAAAGATCGTTCCTCCATCTCACCATCACCAGACATTCACAACCTGAGTATCGTCCTAGACTCCAAACTTTCATTCCAGACTCATATTAAATCTGTCACCAAAACAGCCTTTTTACCACCTAATGAACATCTCTAGACTTCGGCCTTTACTTACTGACTCTGTAGCAGAGACCCTTATCCATTCTTTTGTCACCACATGACTGGACTACTGTAATGGGGTCTTTAGGGGGGAGAATGTTTAGTATGATTTTTAAACAGTCAAGGTCCAGGTCTAGGGCTTGCAGCTGCCCACCTACAGTTATCACAAATGGGAAATTAGCTACAGAAAGCAACACCTTTTGTAGCAGGCTTTAAACCTGCCTTTTCTGCTAAGAAGCTGGGCATTTCAACATGGAAGTCTGTGGGGAAGTGGCAACCTCCAGTCCGTGAAAGTCTCCACAGACTCTCATGTTAAAATACCCAACTTTCAGTGTGCACATACTTTACCATTTCATGGTCTGGATCTCCTCCTCTGGTCTCTGCTATCCCAGCTGACAGATGACTGGCCTACAATTCAGAAAAGGAAGAGTGATGAGCATCCTGAAGTTGTCATTTTACTATCTTTAAAATCCTTTTCACTTCTTGCAGCTTCACATACCCTAGGATCTTCATCTTCATCAGAATCAGAAGAATAAGTATCAGTATTACCATCACTGCAGACGCCGTTATCTCTCCCAAGAAGCTGTCATGGATTTTAGCAGGAAAACATCATGAATAAAACTTTTTCTTTCAAAATCTAAACAACTTCTCCATGCACACACTTGACCACACGTGGCAAACTCAAAGAGTTCTCATTTAGTATTTTGCTATCTCCTCTAATGCCAGTATTGTTGTGCATGACTAAATGGTATCGTTTTGGTAATTGTTTTGAATTTGTTGAGGTATTTATGTTACTCATATATATATATATATATATAAAATCCCAGCTCGCCCCTACAGGCGGTCTATTTTGCCCTCCAAGCTCGGGTCCTCTACCGGAGGCCTGGGAGCTTGAGGGTCCTGCGCAGTATCTTAGCCCCGAGTGTTCCGATTACCACGGGGACCACTGTTACCTTCATCTTCCACATCCTTTCCAGGTCCTCTCTGAGCCCTTGGTATTTGTCGAGCTTCTCGTGTTCCTTCTTCTTGATGTTCCCGTCACTTGGTATTGCAACGTCTATCACCACGACTTTCTTCCTTTGTTTCTCCACCACTACGATGTCCGGTTGGTTAGCCACCACAAGTTTGTCTGTCTGTATCTGGAAGTCCCACAGGATCTTAGCTCTGTTGTTCTCAACCACCCTTGGGGGCGTGTCCCATTTTGACCTCGGGACTTCCAGGTCATACTCGGCACAGATGTTCCTATATACTATGCCGGCCACTTGGTTATGGCGTTCCATGTATGCCCTGCCTGCTAGCATCTTGTACCCTGCTGTTATGTGCTGGATTGTCTCATCTCTGCACAGCCGGAACCTGGGGTCCTGCCTGGTGTGGTACATCCCAGCCTCTACTGATCTTGTACTTAGAGCTTGCTCTTGTGCTGCCATGATTAATGCCTCTATGCTGTCTGTTAGTCCAGCCTTGTCCAGCCATTGGTAGGATTTCTCTATGTCAGCCACTTCTTCTATCTGCCGGTGGTACATGCCGTGCAGAGGCCTGTCCTTCCATGATGGTTCCTGTTCTTCGTCCTTTTCTTTCTCAGGTTTCTGCTGCCTGAGGTACTCACTAAGCACATGATCCTTTGTGGCCATCTTCCTGATGTATTCATTGAGCTTCATTGTTTCATCTAGGACAGTGGTTCTGACACTCACTAGTCCTCGGCCACCTTTTTTTCCACTTAGCGTACAGTCTCAGGGTGCTGGATTTGGGGTGAAACCCTCCATGCATGGTAAGGAGCTTTCTTGTCTTAACATCAGTGGCTTCCATCTGTCCTCAATGTCTGCAATGTTGCCTTCTGGTAGTGTAATCCCCTCAGTTCTGACTACTTTTCCTCTCTTAGTTATCATCCGACTACACTTCCTCCAGTCTGAATGACATGCCGATATCATTGCTGTAGATCCTGGTGGTATGGATCAGCGAATCAATATCCCGTTCACTCTTAGCATACAGCTTGATGTCATTCATGTACAGGAGGTGGCTGATGTTTGCTCCATTCCGTAGTCGGTATCCATAGCCAGTCTTGTTGATGATCTGGCTGAGGGGATTCAGGCCTATGCAGAACAGCAGTGGGGACAGGGCATCTCCTTGGTAAATCCCACGCTTGATGTTGACTTGTGCAATGGGCTTGAAGTTGGCCTCTAGTGTTGTTCTCCACATACCCATTGAGTTCTTGATGAAGGCTCTTAGGGTCCTGTTGATCTTATACAGTTCTAGGCATTCCAGGATCCATGTGTGCGGCATCGAGACATAGGCTTTCTTGTAGCCAATCCAGGTGCACAGGTTGGTCAGCCGGGTCTTACAGTCTTGAGTGACTGCTCTATCTACTAGTAGCTGGTGTTTTGCTCCCCTGGTCTCTCTGCCTATCCCTTTCTGGGCCTCGCTCATGTATTGTGCCACATGCCTACTCATCTTAGTTGCTATGATGCCTGACAGGAGTTTCCATGTTGTACTGAGGCAGGTTATGGGCCGGTAGTTGGATGGGACTGGGCCCTTCTGGGGGTTCTTGGGGATCAGGACCGTCCGGCCCTCAGTCAGCCAATCTGGGTGTGTCTTAGCCTCTAGCAGCTGGTTCATTTGTGCTGCCAGGCGCTTGTGGAGTGCAGTTAGCTTCTTTAGCCAGTAGGTGTGAATCATATCAGGGCCTGGTGCTGTCCAGCTCTTCATGTGTGACACTCTTTATTGGATGTCTGCCACTGTGATGGTTACTGGGTCCTGTTCAGGGAGGTTGCTGTGGTCTGCTCTTAGATCCACTAGCCACTGAGCATTGGTATTGTGTGACACATCCTTCTCCCATATGTTCTTCCAATACTGCGCCGTCTCCAGCCTTGGTGGGGGTGCTATTCTCATATTGTTCCCCTGCCACTGAGAGTATACCTTGGATGGTTCGGTGGAGAACATCCGGTTTATTTTCCTGGCTTCTATCTCCCTGGTATACCTCTTCAGGCAGTTAGCCAAGGCTGTAAGTCTTTGCTTGGCAGTCTCTAAGGCCTCAGCTCGTTGTACTTCTTAGGCACTGCTTTCTTCTTCATGCCACGTTTCTGCAACTCTGAGAGCTTCCCTCCGTGCTGCCTTGATCTTAGCCTCCAATCGTTTCTCGTCCTTAGTGCTGTTCATCTTATAGCCAAGAATCTCAAGGATCACATCTCCTAGTAGGTCTTCAGAGAGTACTTCACATAGGGTTTATATATATATATATATATATATATATATATATATATATATATATATATATATATATATATATATATATATATATATATATATATATATATATATATTCTTCTGATTAATTAAAGCATATCAATAAACTACGTATGTCTGGTCCCGATTTGCAAGTAAATTCGACACCCCTGCTTTACCGTTTCATGGTCTGAATCTCCTCTTCTCTTGTCTGCAGTCTCAGCAGACACATGACAGGCCTAAGATTAAAAAAAAAATGGTTGTGTGAGTGTGATATGATCAGATCCAACATTTATATACAGTCACCATAGGATCTTCATCTGTACCTTCAGTATTAGTAATAGATGAGGTGTTTATCCTATCAATATACACTATATTGCCAAAAGTATGCACTTGTCTGCCTTCACACACATGAACTTGAGTGACATCCCATTCTTAATCCACAGTGTTTAATATGAGGTCAGCCCACCCTTTGCAGCTATAACAGCTTCAGCGCTTCTGGGAAGGCTTTCCACAAAGCTTAGGAGTGTGTTTATGGGAATTTTTGACCATTATTCCAGAAGTGCATTTGTGAAGTCAGATAATGATGTTGGATGAGAAGGCCTGGCTCACAGTCTCCGCTCCAATTCATCCTAAAGGTGTTCTATCGGGTTGAGATCAGGACTCTGATCACGCCATTCAAGTTCTTTCACACCAAACTCGCTCATCCATGTCTTTATGGACCTGCTTTCTACACTGGTGTGCAGTTATGTTGAAACAGGAAGCGTCCATCCCCTGAAATTGTCCAAAATGTATTGGTATGCTGAAGCATTAAGAGTTCCTTTCACTGGAACTAAGGGGCTGAGCACGACTCCTGAAAAACAACCCCACACACCATAATCCCCCACTCCACCAAACTTAACACAATGCAGTCAGACAGGTACCATTCTCCTGGCAACTGCCAAACCCAGACTCTTCCATCGGATTGCCAGATGAAGAACCGTGATTCATCACTCCAGAGAATACGGCTCCACTGCTCTAGAGTCTAGTGCTCTAGTGCTTTACACCACTGCATCCAACGCTTTGCATTGTGCTTGGTTATATAAGGCTTGGATGGAGCTACTCAGCCATGGGAACCCATTCCATGAAGCTCTCTACACACTGTTCTTAAGCTAATCTGAAGGCCACATGAAGTTTGGATGCTGCCGAAAATTGGTGACCTCTGTGCACTATGTGCCTCAGCATCCGCTGACCCCACTCTGTGATCTTACGTGGTCTACCGCTTCATGGTTAAATTGCTGTCGTTCCCAATCACTTCCACTTCATTATAATATCACTAACAGTTGACTGTGGAACATTTAGACCCTGTTTACATGAAAACGATCAGCTGGAAACAGTATTGTTTCTCAGTTTCGTTTTTGAAAAGTAATGCATGCAGATGGCAGTGTTTTAAAAATTATCACTGTTCACACAGAACAGCAAGACATTGAAAGTGCTGTGATTTCCATGCCAGGCCACAAGTTTATGTGTGTTGTGTCTCTCTGGGTTTTTAACTGAAAAAACAATGATAGAGTTCATTTATCCTTTTCTCTCTAACATTCAATATTTATTGCATTAAAAGATTTGACCTTTTTATGGTTTGAATTTCCCCTTTTAACATCTTTTGGCTCAGTAGAACCATGACCAGCCTGAGAGACAGAAAAAAGATGAATCAGGGCATCTGGATATTACATATGCTAATTTAAAGACGTGAAACATCAATCTGTAGCTGCACCATCAGCACAAACGTGTTCTTCTAAACAGGAAGCTTGCATGGATTTAACAGGATTATTATCATTATTGTGAGGACAAGATTTGTATATTACGCCTCTTAATCTGCAGGTTTTTTTAAAACTTTTCAAATCTCACATGCTGATACAAAGAATCAGTGGTAGGATAACAATGGCAAAATTAATTAAAGCCGCAAGCGGCGATGAGCGGGCCCTCGCACCCGGCGCGCGTCGACCCCTGGCGCGCTCCCGCCAAGCCGCGCGTCGACCCGTGGCACGCTCCAGCCGAACCGCGCTCGGAGGTTCTCGCAGACGAGAGAGTAGCTGGCTCACCCGGCTGCTGACGGCTCAGCAGGCTAGCCGTACTTCGCGTCGATCGTCTCCCGCTCCCACTAGGTGGCGTCGGTGAGTGCCCACTAATTAATATGTCACAATGCTCTATGTAATGCCTGCAGCCATCAATGAAACTGTAATGACCATAGGATGATGAGTATCAGTGTCCTACTGATTTCCTGTTGCCACTAGGTGGCGTTATGAGTGTGAAACAAAGCTGATAGAGGGGTGTGTCCAGTCTCCCTTACCCTCCCATTAAGCCTGTGAAGTTTGAGGCACATCGGACAATGTATGTCAGAGATGTAACAATTTGGTGCACTGTGGTATATGAGTAAAATCCCACATTTAGAGGGTTGCTACGGCAACAGCGTTCAATATTCTACAAAACCATGAATATCTTTTGATGGGCTACTTGTGTAGATGATCTGGAGCCATTTTGGTGTGACTGGATGAAAAGCTGTAGTAGAAGATGATTCAAATAGCAGGCCTGAAAAATGTGAGAAATGCTGCAAAAATGAAACCTTAATTAGAACATGTCAGGCTTCCTGTTGGATTTCGGCTATCGGTCCAAGAGACTTTTTTGTACGTCTTAGGATGTTACTTCAGCATGCACGATTTCAGGTACACAGACCAAGCACTGCCCTGGGGCTGATGTTTAGAACCTATCTGGGCCTGAAATGGAAAAAAAGTCCAAATTCAGAGGGTTGCTACGGCAACACCGTTCAATATTCTACAAAATCATGAATATCTTTTGATGGGCTACTTGTGTGGATGATCTGGAGCCATTTTGGTCTCACTGGGTCAAATGCCCTAGGAGGAGTTGAGGCAAAAAGGCCTGGAAAAGGCGAAAAATGCTGCAAAAATGACACTTTAAAGTGAACGTGGCTGACTTCCTGTTGTGTTTCGGCTATCGGTCCAAGAGACTTTTTTGTAGATGTTAGCATTTTACATCAGCAGGCACATTTTCAGGTACATAGAGAAAGCACAGCCCAGGGGCTGATGTTTAGAATCTCTGTGAATTTGAAATTGAAAAAAGTCCAAATTCAGAGGGTTGCCATGGCAACACCGTTCAATATTCTACAAAACCCTGAATAACTTTTGATGGGCTACTTGTGTAGATGATCTGGAGCCAATTTGGTGTCACTGGGTGAAATGCCCTAGGACAAGTTCGTTCAAATAGCAGGCGTGGAAATCGCAAAAATTGACACCTTCAATTGAAGATGGCCGACTTCCTGTAGGGTTTGGGGTATGGGTCCAAGAGACTTTTTTGTACGTCTTAGTATGGTACATGAGCATGTACATTTTCATACATGTAGATAAAACGTAGCTCCGGGGCTACTCAAAAAACTTGCTATTTTAAGATATTCCGAGCTGCCACTAGGCGGCGCTCTAACGTTTATGGACTTTATGCATATGAGTGTGTTCAGGGCAGCATGCTTATCACACCACTGAAGTTTGAGCCAGATTGGGCAAGTTGGCTTTGAGTTACAGCCATTTTTGTGTTCATGGCGAATCATCGAACTTTGCCGTCCCATAAGGGTCACGCCCTTTTGTCAAAAACTCACAGTTTTGAAAACACAGTAAGTCCAACTTCTTAAGGCTTTCCAGGTGAAATTTGAGATGGTTCTGCTAAACCACCTTGGAGCTGGACCTCCAAGTGTAAAATATGACATTTCCTGTTCCCACTAGGTGGCGCTGCGACTGATATTAAATATTGTCATATGTATGTGTTCAGGGGGGCACCCTCATCCTACTGGAGAAGTTTGATGCACATTGGATCATGTAGGTATGAATGAGAGGCAATCAAAATTTCATGGCGAATGATCAAAGTTCAAAGGGGCATAAGGACCCCTCCCCCTTGGCAAAAACTCACCATTTTCGAGATTTAGATTCCCCTGGGGGTGCAGGTTAGACAAACCAAATATGAAGATGATAACGTCTAAAACCTCTGAGTTATTAGAAAAAGTGTGAGGGCTGCAAATCGCCAAATTTGCATAATTAATTCAAAATGGCGGACTTCCTGTTGGGTTTAGGGCATGGCTCCAAGAGGATTTTTTGTGCGCCTGGACATGATATACATGTGTATGAAGTTTCATTCATGTACGTGAAACACAGCGGTGGGGCTCCAGTTTAGGGGGCGCTAGCGAGCCATTTGGGCGCGCCCTTGCCCGAGCCCATTAAAATACTTAAATTTTCACCAGGTGTGACGCATGTGCAAAGTTTCATGAGTTTTTGAATATGATAAAGCCCCCAAAAAGCCAATTCATTTGCCTGAATAATAATAATAAAAAAAAAAATAATAATAATAAACGAAGCAATTACAATAGGGCCTTCGCACAGTTCGTGCTCGGGCCCTAATAATAATAATCTTGATGCTTATTATTATTACCAAAAATACAGGAATATACACTGACCAGCCACTTTGTTAGGTACATCTGTTCAACTGCTTGTTAATGTAACTATTTATCAGCCTCTCAATGAATTTAGGCATGTAGACATGGTCAAGATTATCTGCTGAAGTTCAAACTGAGCACCAGAATGGGCAAGAAAAATGATTTAAGTAACTTTGAATGTGGCATGATTGTTATTGCCAAACAGGCTGGTCTGAGTACTTCAGAAATTGTTTATCTACTGGGATTTTCCCACATAAACATCTCTAGGGTTTACCGAGAATGGCCCAAAACAGAGAAATTATCCAGTGAGCAGCAGCTCTCTGGGAGAAAATGCCTTTTTGATGTTAGAGGTCAGAGGAGGATAGCCAGACTGTTTCAAACCAATATGAAGACAACAGTTATTATCAGGCTGTCCTAAAAGCTCCCTGAAAAGCCTTCAGCTGATCCAAAATGCTGCAGCTAGAGTACTGACAGGGACTAGAAAGAGAGAGCAGATTTCTCCCATATTGGCTTCTCTTCATTGGCTCCCTGTTAAATCTAGAATAGAATTTAAAATCTTTCTTCTCACATACAAGGTCTTGAATAATCAGGCACCATCTTATCTCAAAGACCTCATAGTCCCATATCACCCCAACAGAGCACTTCGCTCTCAGACTACTGGCTTACTTGTGGTTCCTAGGATACTTAAGAGTAGAATGGGAGGCAGAGTCTTCATCTTTCAGGCGCCTCTTCTGTGGAACCAGCTTCCAGCTTGGATTCAGGAGACAGACACCCTCTCTATTTTTAAGATTAGGCTTAAAACTTTCCTTTATGATCAAGCTTATAGTTAGGGCTGGATCAGGTGACCCTGAACCATCCCTTAGTTATGCTGCTATAGGCCTAGGCTGCTGGGGGCTTCCCATAATGCACTGTTTCTTTTCATTCACCTTATTTACTTTGTTTATACTCAACTCTGCATTTAATCATTAATTGATATTAATCTCTGGCTCTCTTCCACAGCATATCTTTCTCCCTCCCCTCAGCCCAACCGGTCGCGGCAGATGACTGCCCCTCCCGGAGCCTGGTTCTGCTGGAGGTTTCTTCCTGTTAAAAGGGAGTTTTACCTTTCCACTGTCACCAAGTGCTTGCTCACGGGGGGTCGTTTTGACTGTTGGGTTTTCTCTGTATTATTGTAGGGTCTTTACCCACAATACAAAGCGCCTTGAGGCGACAGTTTGTTGTGATTTGGCGCTATATAAATAAAATTGAATTGAATTGAATTGAATTGAATTGAATTGAACCACTTGTTGCAACCAAAGTATGCAGAAGAGCATCTCTTCTGCGCAGCATGTTGAACCTTGAAGCAGATGGGCTACAGCAGAAAAAGACCACACTGGTTACCTCTCCTGTTAGCTAAGGAAACTGAGGCTACAGTTTGCACAGGTTCACTAAAACTTGACAACAGAAGATTGGAAAAAAAAAACATCGCCTGGTCTGATGAGTCTTGATTTCTTCTGCATCATTTGGATGGTGGATGGTACCTAAAAAATTGGCCCGTGAGTGTGTGTCTAATTACTGAAGGCAGAGAAAAGTTGACTGGAGCCCAACAAACGTTTGTGTCTGATCTGGGGATGAATGCAGTACTTGTTGAAATGCTAAGTACCCCCAAATATACCTATATATATATATATATATATATATATATATATATATATATATATATATATATATATATATATATATATATATATATATATATATATTTGTGCAATTTGTGGTAATAGGGGCAAAAGTCAAAAGGGCAAAATGACAGAGGGCATATTTCTACTTCATTGCTGTGATATACTGAACCACCAAGTTTTTTTTTTTTTACCAGTTATCAGAAAGCTGTGAGTTATTGTAATCAGCGCTAAGAAGCTGGATGATGCAGACGTGTATTTCTGCATGATTTGCTGTTTGCACACAGATTATTAACGTTACCTCCTCACTGAGCTTTCTCTTTGCAGTCGTCTTTGTAGGGCGCCCACTTCTCGGCAGAGTGGCCACTGTATTGAATCGTCTCCATTTATGCACAATATTCCTAACTGTGGAGTGGTGAATGTCCAAAGTGCGTGCGATTACTTTATAACCTTTTCCAGCTTTGTGCAAATCAACAATTTCCGCTCGTAAATCTTCTGAGAGCTCCTTTTTGCGAGGCATGACTAACGTGAACGGGAAAATTACATCTATTTGTTGTGGGATTCCGCCACCAGGAAGCGCTCCCTCTGCACCGGAAGTGTGTTTTTTCCCCCACCACTTAATAAAGCATCAACTATGTTTGGCCTTATGACAACCTAATAACGTGTTAAAATAACAAGGTAAAAACTGCAACGGTTAAATAACCATAAAAAAACTAATTTAAACCCGTTTTTAAATCCCACTCTTTTCTTCTTGACTGGCAAGAATTAACCAGGGTAGGTCAATTATTTATAGGGTCATTCCATATGAACTCAACCAATGGGTCCCCAGGTCACCATCTCAGATTTGAGTGAAAATTAGAGATAATGGAGGGTGCTTTAGGTTAAAAAAACAAACAAACCTATATTTCAAATGATTATGAAACAAAGAAGGAGATGAGAAAACAAGTAGAACTTTTGAGAAAATGTAGTTAAGATATGTAAAATTATGTTGACCAAGTGGCATTACCTTGGGCAATTGCCCAGGTGCCCGACAGGACAGGCAAAAACAAGCGGAAAAGTCTTTTTTTTTTTTTCACCCGGAACCCTTTTCTGAGTCCTTTAATTGCAATTTTATGCTTTCTACAGAGCTAATCATCCCCAAACACACACAGCTGTCATGAAATAATAGGAATGTGGCATTAAGTGTTCTCTGAGAGAGATCCTGGCATCATGGGATGATTCTGAAATCTGAATGTTGTATTTTCACCTGTAAAAATACTGTTTTTAAGGGGTTAATTACTTGAGAAAGAGAGAAGATACAACATTTATGATGCCAGATTCTGAAATTCTGGGCCAAAATTACCCAGGACACCCATTTTCAGGCTAAGCATATTATTCATGTGGGAGATATTGCCTGTTGAATTATTAAAAAATTGAAAATCATGATTCACAAGGTCAAATATAGGGCATGGCACCCAATGTGCCAGGCCAATGGGCCATATCTCAGAAACCCTTTGGAGCTGAGGCCTATAATTGTGCATGTGTTCATTATACACATAGAGGTACTTTCACAATAATTTTCACTCAAATCTGAGTCGGTGACCCGGGAAGGATTTTGAATTTTTGGTTGAATTCACATGGAATGACTCAATAGTCTATTTAATCCAATAGTTCAGTGTAACACTGCTTGTTAGAGAAATCAGAAAATGTTTTCATGAAATTCCATGCTTTTTCCAACAATGTGCTGCAGAGTGATTAGGAAATTTAGTCAAGACATCCACAGGGTTGGAGTGATGATGTTTATTCTGTTCTTACAGCAGCTCAATACGGTGGAGACCTGGTGACAGAATACGGGCTGACTGGTTCTTGTTTAAACAGTTTTTGCTTAGCTGGGATCCATGCTTTGGCTGGCTGCCCCGTTCAAGAAGGAAATTGGCTTAAACTCTGTAGAGTTTAAGCCAATTTCGGCATGTTGTTGTTAAATGATGTGTATCCTGTAAAAATCTCCCACTTTAACAACATCACCATCATATTTAATTCACTATTCTTTGAAAAATTACATCAAGAAATCCTCCAGCATCTTTCCCTGTGTCGCACAAATATTCTTTTGGACACAAATAGCTCAAATTTAGATTTTCCCGACACCATCATCATTATTGTTCCTTTTTATTGGTATCAGATCCACTGTTGACAATGAGATTAATGTCTTTCTCATAGGAATGCCCTGAATAGCCAGGGGTGGAACTTGACTTGTCAGGAGAAAAATAACAAGAAGGATCAGCAGGTCCCTTGGGAGCCCTGACAGTGGACAACAGGCCTCTTGTGTCTGCACACTCACAGTGAGTGAGAGCTAAACAGAGGGATACCACCGTGTGTGATACACAGGACACAAATGTACTACACAATGAAAAACAGACTGTGAAATGACTTTATTTTCTGCATTGACTGGTCATAAATGTGATCTGACCTTCATCTAAGTTACAAGATAAATACAAAATTCCACACGAGAGTGAATGTCCCTCTTGAGATCATTCTACACCTTCTTTGCAGGATTATGGTTTGGGCTCTGATTTTGCTATTCAATCAGTTCAATTCAGTTTATATAGCACCAAATCACAACAAACAGTCGCCTCAAGGCGCTTTATATTGTAAGGTAAAGACCCTACAATAATTACAGAGAAAGCCCAATAGTCAAAACGACCCCCTATGAGCAGCACTTGGTGACAGTGGAAAGGGAAAAACTCCACTTTAACAGGAAGAAACCTCCAGCAGAACCAGGCTCAGGGAGGGGCAGTCATCTGCTGCAACCAGTTGGGGCTGAGGGGAGTGAGACAGGACAAAAGACATTCTGTGGAAGAGAGCCACATATTAGCTACCTTTCCACAATGTATTTACTACCAGGTTTGGGAGTGCCCACTCTGGCTCAGGGATGAGTTGCTCCCCCAAGTGGAGGAGTTTAATGATCTTAGGGTCTTGTGGCTGTAGCTCAGTAGGTAGAGCAGGTCACCTACTGATCGGAAGGTCAGCGGTTTGATTCCTGGCTACTCCAGGCTACATGCCAATGTATCCTTGGGCAAGATACTTAACCCCAAGTTGCTCTCCGACCGTCCTGTCGGAGTATGAACACGTGTGAATGTTAGTTAATTAAAAAGCACTTAGCTTAGTAGAAACATGGAAGTGCTTGTATGAATGTGAGTGCATGGGTAAATGTAAAACGTGTTGTGTAAGCCCTTTGAGTGCTCTGATTGAGTAGAAAAGCACTATATAAGAACTAGTCCATTTGTTGACAAGTGAGGGAAGATGGAAGTGAGAGATTGACAGACAGATTGGAACAGCAACTGCAGTGACGTGGACACTGCACTGGTCCATCATGGTGAAGAGAGAGCTGAACGTAAAAGACAAGCTGTCGATTAGGCAGTCGATCTATGTTCCTACACTCACGTATGTTCACGAGCTTTGGGTAGTGACCAAAAGAATAAGATAGTGGTTACAAGCAGCGGAAATTAGCTTTCTCTGAAGGGTGGCTGTCCTCACCATTAGAGATAAGGTGAAGTGTGCAACCATTCAAGAGAGGTAGAGGGAGGTCTTAGCTTCTCTGCTTAGGCTGCTGCCGCTACAACGCGGCCCCAGATAAGCAGAAGAAAATGGATGGATGGAGGGATAAGGGCACAATATTGTCCACAGGTATTACTTACTATAAGTAAACGATGGATGTTGCTTTCAGGTCTGAAAAATCAAGCAAACATGAGTTAAAGCTTCACAATGGCCAGCAGGGGGTGACTCCTGTGATTGTACAGAGAAGTCAGATCATAAAGAAATCCATGTTAATCCATAAATTAAATGTATAAATGACAGACTTTTAATGTGTCTCAAGCACAGGCATTTTCATGACATATAACTGACCCACATGTTCAATCATAAAACATTTGGAAACAATGTCCTTGCAGGTTACTGCACACAGTTCATTTGAGCTCCTCACTTTTACAAGGAATTTCGCGACGTTTGTGTTGATCTGCGTGTCGTGGATAGTTGGCTGTCTGGTTAGACGCTGCAGCTGCTTGCAGAAAAAGATAACTTCTCTGCAGGAGCAGCCGGGCCTTCCCTCACAGCTGCAGGGTTTTGGTACAACAACCAAGGACTCCACCACGGAAATGCAACTGCTGGTCTCTAATACTGAATTGTTTCTTTTGATTGTCCCACTGTAGTCCAAAGTGGTGACCAGTATGTTCTTATAAACACAGCGCTTATATTCGATTACACCATCACGATGTGGCTGGCACCATGAGAGTGTGTCATTCTTCTGCAATGCTGCAATTTCTCTTGGAGTTAAAAATCTTTGAGAGCCACTTCCCAGAGTCACTAAATCTTCTCCAATGTGATTTAATGACTTTGTAATAACATCACAACTTGTCATGGAACAGAAGAAGTCTTTGATTTCTGTGCTGGCATCCTGAAGGGCAGCACCTCCTTGTCTTATTATCTTCTCATATGAAAAGAAATTCCTGAAAATCTGCAATGAAACTGACTGCGTGCCTGAGTACATCTGCACGAGTCTGCTGTTCATGTCTTCAAACACAAATGCTGAATTGGCCCATAAAAGCCCCCAGTTCCGGACACTCTCGGTAAGATGTGTCAGCAAATGGCAGTCGTATGAACAATGCTCGAGTCCATAGAGAGACGGTATCTGAGCTACAAACTGAACCAGACATAACTCTGCACAGTTGAGCTCATCTTGAGAGGCAAACTGGGAGAGGAGGACGTGAAGGGCACAAGGAAGAAGCATCCAGTGCTTGTAGTACAGCGCTGGTAAAACATTCCTCAGTATTACAGGAGAATAGAGAAGAGCAAATGCTCTCCACTCAGAAGCTTTCCAATGCATCCTCTCACTGAGGCGCCTGGGGCTTTGGCTGACTTCATTTGGCGGCTGGATCTCACACAAAGCTTTGTCCAGATCATTTAAATGCTCAACTCTCAAATGGAAATCCTTGCTGGCATAAAGAGGGTCAAACCACAGATTGACAAACTGACGGACTACACCGAGACAAAAACAATGCATGTAATCTGGAATAAAGCCTTTGATAATATCAAATGATGGCAAAAGAAGCAGGAGACTTGGACCTTTAACCCCCATTTGACTCTGGTCATAACTATTTCCCATCACTAACTCAGCGAGTTGCACCGTTTCAGGCATGTGTCTCAGGTCACACCCATCCATCTGAATCGGGTAAACTCTGGTAAAACCCCTGCCCTTTACAACCATCTCCCCTTTGTGGTAGCAAAAACCACAACCAAATTCTTTGTTAAACGGTTCAAAGTTCTGCACCATCGCCCTTGCTACTGCATCACACGTGCATATTTTAGCTGTTACTGTGTTGCGATGCTCGGAGCCGTTCTCGTCTTTCCAACAAAACCCTGCGGTAGATAGTTTCTGAAGCTCGTTGATGAACGGGGTCAAAAAACTCTGAACCCGTGGTTTTCCTCTGCCAAACCATAAGGTGTGCAACAGAACGTTTTTACACCGCTCCACATATGGCAGCTCATTGATGGTACACAGGATGGGCCAGATTGAGTACTTTGATGAGCGGAACACAGGGGAGCCATCACAATTGAAGGTGAGTGTAATACTGCCATCTTGTCTTTCACTCTTGTAGTCATTTCCAGTGGTGACATCAGAAAAGGAAGCGTCCCTGGTGAAATGATTCCCAAGCTTTGAGTGGACTCGTGCAAGGAGGTTTCTTAGCTGAATTTCAAGTGGCATAACTAGGAAGTAGTAAGCTTTCAAAATGAGCCCTTTTCTGTTCAAGCTCTGCTGGCACACCCCACACTCATGACCAGGATCCACACCAAGGTAGTTTGTACACCTGGGGCAATAAAAGTGAATCTCTGTCTTGCCATTGTAATCAGTCGAATGCTTCTTTAAAAAACGCAGCGACTTTGGAACACATCCAGGTACGATGAAGTTTAGGAGCTGCAGGAGATCTTTGGTTGCTGCTTTTGACAGGCCGTGTCTCATGATGAATGCCAGGAGAAGCAGAAGGAGGGCTCCCATTGTGACTGAAGAACCGGCATATATCTTCTTCTCTCCATTGAAGACCTGCTCCTAGTAACACATGACAGGCCAGAAATATGCCTTAAAAGCCAAATATGGCAGGAATGAATGAAAATATCATTATTTCTAATATTTAAAGAGAGCAATAAATGAAAAACACTAACGGTTGGATCTTCTGTAGTTTCATCATCCGATGAAGCAGAGCTAGTCTCTCCTTGGTGCTGTAATATAGAAGAGAACGAGATATAAAAGGTGTATTTAGGGGGAGGACGTTTAGTATGTTTTTTAAACAGTCAAGGTCCAAGAGGTGAAGCTTAGCAGAAATCTAGGGCTTGCAGCTGCCCCCCTACAGTTATCAGGAATGGGAAATTAGCTATAAAGAGCAACACCTTTTGTAGCAGGCTTTAAACCTGCCTTTTCTGCTAAGAAGCTGGGCATTTCAACATGGAAGTCTGTGGGGAAGTGGCAGCTTCCAGTCCGTGAAGTCTCCACAGACTCTCATGTTAAAATACCCAACTTTCAGTGTGCACATACTTTACCATTTCATGGTCTGGATCTCCTCCTCTGGTCTCTGCTGTCCCAGCTGACGGATGACTGACCTACGAGTCAGAAAAGGAAGACTGATGAGCATCTTGAAGTCGTCATTTTACTATCTTTAAAATCCTTTTCACTTCTTGCAGCTTCACATACCCTAGGATCTTCATCTTCATCAGAATCAGAAGAATAAGAATCAGTATTACCATCATTGCAGACGCCGTTATCTCTCCCAAGAAGCTGTCATGGATTTTACCAGGAAAACATCATGAATAAAACTTTTTCTTTCAAAAGCTAAACAACTTCTCCATGCACACACTTGACCACACGTGGCAAACTCAAAGAGTTCTCATTTAGTATTTTGCTATCTCTAATGCCAGTATTGCTGTGCATGACTAAATGGCATTGATTTGGTAATTGTTTTTAATTTGTTGATTAATTAAAGCATATCAATAAACTACATATGTCTGGCCCCAATTTCCAAGTAAATTCGACACCCCTGCTTTACCGTTTCATGGTCTGAATCTCCTCTTCTGTTGTCTGCAGTCTCAGCAGACACATGACAGGCCTAAGATAAAGAAAATGAAGATTTGTGAGTGTGATATGATCAGATCCAACATTTATATACAGTCACCATAGGATCTTCATCTGTACCTTCAGTATTAGTAATAGATGAGGTGTTTATCCTATCAATATAAAATAAATTGCTAAAAGTATGCACTTGTCTGCCTTCACACATATGAACTTGAGTGACATCCCATTCTTAATCCACAGTGTTTAATATGAGGTCAGCCCACCCTTTGCAGCTATAACAGCTTCAGCGCTTCTGGGAAGGCTTTCCACAAAGCTTAGGAGTGTGTTTATGGGAATTTTTGACCAGTATTCCAGAAGTGCATTTGTGAAGTCAGACAATGATGTTGGATGAGAAGGCCTGGCTCACAGTCTCCGCTCCAATTCATCCTAAAGGTGTTCTATCGGGTTGAGATCAGGACTCTGATCACGCCATTCAAGTTCTTTCACACCAAACTCTGCTTTCTACACTGGTGTGCAGTTATGTTGAAACAGGAAGCGTCCATCCCCTGAAATTGTCCAAAATGTATTGGTATGCTGAAGCATTAAGAGTTCCTTTCACTGGAACTAAGGGGCTGAGCACGACTCCTGAAAAACAACCCCACACACCATAATCCCCCACTCCACCAAACTTAACACAATGCAGTCAGACAGGTACCATTCTCCTGGCAACTGCCAAACCCAGACTCTTCCATCGGATTGCCAGATGAAGAAGCGTGATTCATCACTCCAGAGAATATGGCTCCACTGCTCTAGAGTCTAGTGCTCTAGTGTTTTACACCACTGCATCCAACGCTTTGCATTGTGCTTGGTTATATAAGGCTTGGATGGAGCTACTCAGCCATGGGAACCCATTCCATGAAGCTCTCTACACACTGTTCTTAAGCTAATCTGAAGGCCACATGAAGTTTGGATGCTGCCGAAAGTTGGTGACCTCTGTGCACTATGTGCCTCAGCATCCGCTGACCCCACTCGGTCATTCCCAATCACTTCCACTTCATTATAATATCACTAACAGTTGACTGTGGAACATTTAGACCCTGTTTACATGAAAACGATCAGCTGGAAACAGTATTGTTTCTCAGTTTCGTTTTTGAAAAGTAACGCATGCAGATGGCAGTGTTTTAAAAATTATCACTGTTCACACAGAACAGCAAGACACTGAAAGTGCTGTGATTTCCATGCCAGGCCACAAGTTGATGTGTGTTGTAATGCTTTTTGTAATGCAACAACAATAAGAAGGCATGTGCAAGCAGACACGCCTTCATATAGGCATGCATGAGAACGATACGTTCATTGTTGTTAATTTGAATAGAGTGAGCAGCACAAACAGAACTCTGGAATTTGCCATAATTATTGTTGTCAATCTACTTGCACGTGCAGAAAAAGCACAAGAGTTGCAACCACATTGCACATTTGTGAGTACCTCCTGTTATGGAAAACTCGTGTTTTCCCTGATTAGACAGAGACAGAGACCAGATCATTTAAAAAAACGTCCCAATCTGGAACCCATTTTCAAATTGTGCCATTTTCAGGAACTCAAAATGACATTGTCATGTAAAAAAATGGCCAAAACACAACAGAAGTTTACTGTTTTTACCTGAAAATGTTCTTATGTAAGAAGGTCCTTAGCAGTGAGGAAATTTCCTGACTGGACTTGTTGCACAGGTGGCATCCTATCACGGTATCATGCTGAAATTCACTGAGCTCCTGAGAGCGATCCATTCTTTCACAAATGTTTGTTTAAGCAGTCTGCATGCCTAGGTGCTTAGTTTATACACCTTTGGCTTGCACATACATTGGATATCGATACTTCAATTGGACTGTGCACAAATTGAAATCAGTTTTTGCACATTTTGGGGGTCCTTTCTTTCTAAACTTTAACAATACTCAAAATAATCATTTACCATTTTATGGTCTGAATCTTCTCCTGTTTCATCCGTAGGCCCAATGGACACATGATCAGCCTAGAAGACAGGTCATTATAAATATCTTCATATGACCATTTTAGTATTGTAAAAGAAAAAAGAAACATTTGATTTACTATAAGCTCACACACCGCAGGCTCTTCATCTGTTGCTTCAGTATCAGATGAACAGGAGTATATAATCTTGACATTGCTGCATATGGTATTACAGTCTCTCTGGGTTTTTAACTGAAAAAACAATGATAGAGTTCATTTATCCTTTTCTCTCTAACATTCAATATTTATTGCATTAAAAGATTTGACCTTTTTATGGTTTGAATTTCCCCTTTTGACATCTTTTGGCTCAGTAGAACCATGACCAGCCTGAGAGACAGAAAAAAGATGAATCAGGGCATCTGGATATTACATATGCTAATTTAAAGACGTGAAACATCAATCTGTAGCTGCACCATCAGCACAAACGTGTTCTTCTAAACAGGAAGCTTGCATGGATTTAACAGGATTATTATCATTATTGTGAGGACAAGATTTGTATATTACGCCTCTTAATCTGCAGGTTTTTTTTTAAACTTTTCAAATCTCACATGCTGATACAAAGAATCAGTGGTAGGATAACAATGGCAAAATTAATAATAATAATCTTGATGCTTATTATTATTACCAAAAATACAGGAATATACACTGACCAGCCACTTTGTTAGGTACATCTGTTCAACTGCTTGTTAATGTAACTATTTATCAGCCTCTCAATGAATTTAGGCATGTAGACATGGTCAAGATTATCTGCTGAAGTTCAAACTGAGCACCAGAATGGGCAAGAAAAATGATTTAAGTAACTTTGAATGTGGCATGATTGTTATTGCCAAACAGGCTGGTCTGAGTACTTCAGAAATTGTTTATCTACTGGGATTTTCCCACATAAACATCTCTAGGGTTTACCGAGAATGGCCCAAAACAGAGAAATTATCCAGTGAGCAGCAGCTCTCTGGGAGAAAATGCCTTTTTGATGTTAGAGGTCAGAGGAGGATAGCCAGACTGTTTCAAACCAATATGAAGACAACAGTAATAACCACTTGTTGCAATCAAAGTATGCAGAAGAGCATCTCTTCTGCGCAGCATGTTGAACCTCGAAGCAGATGGGCTACAGCAGAAAAAGACCACACTGGTTACCTCTCCTGTTAGCTAAGGCAACTGAGGCTACAGTTTGCACAGGTTCACTAAAACTTGACAACAGAAGATTGGAAAAAAAAAAAACATCGCCTGGTCTGATGAGTCTTGATTTCTTCTGTGTCATTTGGATGGTAGGGTCAGAATTTGAATCAACGGTTCAGGCTGGTGGTGGTGATGGTGTTGGGGATATTTTCTTGGCACACTTTGGCCCCTGTAGAACCAAACTGAGCATCAATTAAACACCACATCCTACCAGAGTATTGCTGCTGACCATGTCCGTCCCTTTATGACTACAGTATACTATCTTCTAACATGCTGCATCCAGCAGGATAACACCCCATTCACAAAGCTCTAATCGGTTTGTTGAACATGACAATGACTTCATTGTACTCAAATCACCTCCACAGTCATCAGATCTCAACCCAACAGAGCAGCAGACACATATGCAGCAACTGTGTGATGCTGTCATGTCAGTGTGGCCCAAAATCTCTGAGGAATGTTTCCAGCACCATCTTAGAGGCAGCTCTGAAGGGAAAACAGGGTCCAACCTGGTACTAGCAAAGAGTACCTAAAAAATTGGCTCGTGAGTGTGTGTCTAATTACTGAAGACAGAGAAAAGTTGACTGGAGCCCAACAAACGTTTGTGTCTGATCTGGGCATGAATGCAGTACTTGTTGAAATGCTAAGTAGACCCAAATTTTATATATATGTAATTTGTGGTAATAGGGGCAAAAGTCAAAAGGGCAAAATGACAGAGGGCATATTTCTACTTCATTGCTGTGATATACTGAACCACCAAGTTTTTTTTTTTTTTACCAGTTATCAGAAAGCTGTGAGTTATTGTAATCAGCGCTAAGAAGCTGGATGATGCAGACGTGTATTTCTGCATGATTTGCTGTTTGCACACAGATTATTAACGTTACCTCCTCACTGAGCTTTCTCTTTGCAGTCGTCTTTGTAGGGCGCCCACTTCTCGGCAGAGTGGCCACTGTATTGAATCGTCTCCATTTATGCACAATACTCTTAACTGTGGACTGGTGAATGTCCAAAGTGCGTGCGATTACTTTATAACCTTTTCCAGCTTTGTGCAAATCAACAATTTCCGCTCGTAAATCTTCTGAGAGCTCCTTTTTGCGAGGCATGACTAACGTGAACGGGAAAATTACATCTAAGTATTTGTTGTGGGATTCCGCCACCAGGAAGCGCTCCCTCTGCACCGGAAGTGTGTTTTTTCCCCCACCACTTAATAAAGCATCAACTATGTTTGGCCTTATGACAACCTAATAACGTGTTAAAATAACAAGGTAAAAACTGCAACGGTTAAATAACCATAAAAAAACAAATTTAAACCCGTTTTTAAATCCCACTCTTTTCTTCTTGACTGGCAAGAATTAACCAGGGTAGGTCAATTATTTATAGGGTCATTCCATATGAACTCAACCAATGGGTCCCCAGGTCACCATCTCAGATTTGAGTGAAAATTAGAGATAATGGAGGGTGCTTTAGGTTAAAAAAACAAACAAACCTATATTTCAAATGATTATGAAACAAAGAAGGAGACGAGAAAACAAGTAGAACTTTTGAGAAAATGTAGTTAAGATATGTAAAATTATGTTGACCAAGTGGCATTACCTTGGGCAATTGCCCAGGTGCCCGACAGGACAGGCAAAAACAAGCGGAAAAGTCTTTTTTTTTTTTTAACCCGGAACCCTTTTCTGAGTCCTTTAATTCCAATTTTATGCTTTCTACAGAGCTAATCATCCCCAAACACACACAGCTGTCATGAAATAATAGGAATGTGGCATTAAGTGTTCTCTGAGAGAGATCCTGGCATCATGGGATGATTCTGAAATCTGAATGTTGTATTTTCACCTGTAAAAATACTGTTTTTAAGGGGTTAATTACTTGAGAAAGAGAGAAGATAAAACATTTATGATGCCAGATTCTGAAATTCTGGGCCAAAATTACCCAGGACACCCATTTTCAGGCTAAGTATATTATTCATGTGGGAGATATTGCCTGTTGAATTATTAAAAAATTGAAAATCATGATTCACAAGTTCAAATATAGGGCATGGCACCCAATGTGCCAGGCCAATGGGCCATATCTCAGAAACCCTTTGGAGCTGAGGCCTATAATTGTGCATGTGTTCATTATACACATAGAGGTACTTTCACAATAATTTTCACTCAAATCTGAGTCGGTGACCCGGGAAGGATTTTGAATTTTTGGTTGAATTCACATGGAATGACTCAATAGTCTATTTAATCCAATAGTTCAGTGTAACACTGCTTGTTAGAGAAATCAGAAAATGTTTTCATGAAATTCCATGCTTTTTCCAACAATGTGCTGCAGAGTGATTAGGAAATTTAGTCAAGACATCCACAGGGTTGGAGTGATGATGTTTATTCTGTTCTTACAGCAGCTCAATACGGTGGAGACCTGGTGACAGAATACGGGCTGACTGGTTCTTGTTTAAACAGTTTTTGCTTAGCTGGGATCCATGCTTTGGCTGGCTGCCCCGTTCAAGAAGGAAATTGGCTTAAACTCTGTAGAGTTTAAGCCAATTTCGGCATGTTGTTGTTAAATGATGTGTATCCTGTAAAAATCTCCCACTTTAACAACATCACCATCATATTTAATTCACTATTCTTTGAAAAATTACATCAAGAAATCCTCCAGCATCTTTCCCTGTGTCGCACAAATATTCTTTTGGACACAAATAGCTCAAATTTAGATTTTCCCAACACCATCATCATTATTGTTCCTTTTTATTGGTATCAGATCCACTGTTGACAATGAGATTAATGTCTTTCTCATAGGAATGCCCTGAATAGCCAGGGGTGGAACTTGACTTGTCAGGAGAAAAATAACAAGAAGGATCAGCAGGTCCCTTGGGAGCCCTGACAGTGGACAACAGGCCTCTTGTGTCTGCACACTCACAGTGAGTGAGAGCTAAACAGAGGGATACCACCGTGTGTGATACACAGGACACAAATGTACTACACAATGAAAAACAGACTGTGAAATGACTTTATTTTCTGCATTGACTGGTCATAAATGTGATCTGACCTTCATCTAAGTTACAAGATAAATACAAAATTCCACACGAGAGTGAATGTCCCTCTTGAGATCATTCTACACCTTCTTTGCAGGATTATGGTTTGGGCTCTGATTTTGCTATTCAATCAGTTCAATTCAGTTTATATAGCACCAAATCACAACAGTCGCCTCAAGGCGCTTTATATTGTAAGGTAAAGACCCTACAATAATTACAGAGAAAGCCCAATAGTCAAAACGACCCCCTATGAGCAGCACTTGGTGACAGTGGAAAGGGAAAAACTCCACTTTAACAGGAAGAAACCTCCAGCAGAACCAGACACAGGGAGGGGCAGTCATCTGCTGCAACCAGTTGGGGCTGAGGGGAGTGAGACAGGACAAAAGACATTCTGTGGAAGAGAGCCACATATTAGCTACCTTTCCACAATGTATTTACTACCAGGTTTGGGAGTGCCCACTCTGGCTCAGGGATGAGTTGCTCCCCCAAGTGGAGGAGTTTAAGGATCTTAGGGTCTTGTTGACAAGTGAGGGAAGATGGAAGTGAGAGATTGACAGACGGATTAATGCAGCAACTGCAGTGATGTGGACACTGCACTGGTCCATCATGGTGAAGAGAGAGCTGAACGTAAAAGACAAGCTGTCGATTAAGCAGTCGATCTATGTTCCTACACTCACGTATGTTCACGAGCTTTGGGTAGTGACCAAAAGAATAAGATAGTGGTTACAAGCAGCGGAAATTAGCTTTCTCTGAAGGGTGGCTGTCCTCACCATTAGAGATAAGGTGAAGTGTGCAACCATTCAAGAGGGGCTCAGAGTAGAGCTACTACTCCTCCACACTGAAAGGAGCCACTTGAGGTGGTTCAGGCATCTGACTAGGATGCACACTGTGCACATCCTGGGTGAGTTGTTCTGGGCATGTCCTACAGGGAGGCCACAGGACACTCTGGAGAGATTATATCTCTCAGCTGGCAAGGGAACAGCTTGGTATTTCCCACGGATATGCTGGAGGAGGTGCCAGGGGAGAGGGAGGTCTTAGCTGCTCTGCTTAGGCTGCTGCCGCTACAACGCGCCACCAGATAAGCAGAAGAAAATGGATGGATGGAGGGATAAGGGCACAATATTGTCCACAGGTATTACTTACTATAAGTAAACGATGGATGTTGCTTTCAGGTCTGAAAAATCAAGCAAACATGAGTTAAAGCTTCACAATGGCCAGCAGGGGGTGACTCCTGTGATTGTACAGAGAAGTTAGATCATAAAGAAATCTATGTTGAAATGGCTCCCATGTGAAATCTGTGCAAAATCAAAAATGCAGATCCATCTGCTCTGGCAACCCCTTCAGAGTAAGGGAGCAGGTACCTACTCCTATAACCGTAACACTTTCCTGATGAGTGTATGGTCTCCATAAAGCACGAGTGCTCCTGCCATTAAAGCAAAATGAGAGCAAACAAACACAAAGATCATCTTTCAGAGATTCGACTTTTTAATCAAAGGTGATTATGACACTTTGGTGTTGAATACAAAACAAATGCAAAATTGAAATACCTTCACTAGTAGTGTCTAATATTACACACAAAATATATGCAGGTACACTTCAAATATAAAAGCAAGATGTACAACATTGCACAAGTGAAAAAAGTTCTAAAATAGCATATTAATGCATTTTATCCCACTAGTGCAATAAGAATCTTAAAAATACAATAAAAAAGTTTTTCTTATTGCATGTTTCAGTCTTGCCCACAGTAGGGTTGTAAAAGTGGTCGATGGATATATTAGCTGTTGAACAATGGAAAGCACAATGTTCTTAAATTGGATTTTTCTGATTTAATCAGGGTTTGAGAGACTGGTTTAAAAATCAGCACATATTTTCCAGGTCTCACATAAATTAAATGTATAAATGACAGACTTTTAATGTGTCTCAAGCACAGGCATTTTCATGACATATAACTGACCCACATGTTCAATCATAAAACATTTGGAAACAATGTCTTTGCAGGTTACTGCACACAGTTCATTTGAGCTCCTCACTTTTACAAGGAATTTCGCGACGTTTGTGTTGATCTGCGTGTCGTGGATAGTTGGCTGTCTGGTTAGACGCTGCAGCTGCTTGCAGAAAAAGATAACTTCTCTGCAGGAGCAGCCGGGCCTTCCCTCACAGCTGCAGGGTTTTGGTACAACAACCAAGGACTCCACCACGGAAATGCAACTGCTGGTCTCTAATACTGAATTGTTTCTTTTGATTGTCCCACTGTAGTCCAAAGTGGTGACCAGTATGTTCTTATAAACACAGCGCTTATATTCGATTACACCATCACGATGTGGCTGGCACCATGAGAGTGTGTCATTCTTCTGCAATGCTGCAATTTCTCTTGGAGTTAAAAATCTTTGAGAGCCACTTCCCAGAGTCACTAAATCTTCTCCAATGTGATTTAATGACTTTGTAGTAACATCACAACTTGTCATGGAACAGAAGAAGTCTTTGATTTCTGTGCTGGCATCCTGAAGGGCAGCACCTCCTTGTCTTATTATCTTCTCATATGAAAAGAAATTCCTGAAAATCTGCAATGAAACTGACTGCGTGCCTGAGTACATCTGCACGAGTCTGCTGTTCATGTCTTCAAACACAAATGCTGAATTGGCCCATAAAAGCCCCCAGTTCCGGACACTCTCGGTAAGATGTGTCAGCAAATGGCAGTCGTATGAACAATGCTCGAGTCCATAGAGAGACGGTATCTGAGCTACAAACTGAACCAGACATAACTCTGCACAGTTGAGCTCATCTTGAGTGGCAAACTGGGAGAGGAGGATGTGAAGGGCACAAGGAAGAAGCATCCAGTGCTTGTAGTACAGCGCTGGTAAAACATTCCTCAGTATTACAGGAGAATAGAGAAGAGCAAATGCTCTCCACTCAGAAGTTTTCCAATGCATCCTCTCACTGAGGCGCCTGGGGCTTTGGCTGACTTCATTTGGCGGCTGGATCTCACACAAAGCTTTGTCCAGATCATTTAAATGCTCAACTGTCAAATGGAAGTCCTTGCTGGCATAAAGAGGGTCGAACCACAGATTGAGGAACTGACGGACTACACCGAGACAAAAACAATGCATGTAATCTGGAATAAAGCCTTTGATAATATCAAATGATGGCAAAAGAAGCAGGAGACTTGGACCTTTAACCCCCATTTGACTCTGGTCATAACTATTTCCCATCACTAACTCAGCAAGTTGCACCGTTTCAGGCATGTGTCTCAGGTCACAGCCATCCATCTGAATCGGGTAAACTCTGGTAAAACCCCTGCCCTTTACAACCATCTCCCCTTTGTGGTAGCAAAAACCACAACCAAATTCTTTGTTAAACGGTTCAAAGTTCTGCACCATCGCCCTTGCTACTGCATCACCCGTGCATATTTTAGCTGTTACTGTGTTGCGATGCTCGGAGCCGTTCTCGTCTTTCCAACAAAACCCTGCGGTAGATAGTTTCTGAAGCTCGTTGATGAACGGGGTCAAAAAACTCTGAACCCGTGGTTTTCCTCTGCCAAACCATAAGGTGTGCAACAGAACGTTTTTACACCGCTCCACATATGGCAGCTCATTGATGGTACACAGGATGGGCCAGATTGAGTACTTTGATGAGCGGAACACAGGGGAGCCATCGCAATTGAAGGTGAGTGTAATACTGCCATCTTGTCTTTCACTCTTGTAGTCATTTCCAGTGGTGACATCAGAAAAGGAAGCGTCCCTGGTGAAATGCTTCCCAAGCTTTGAGTGGACTCGTGCAAGGAGGTTTCTTAGCTGAATTTCAAGTGGCATAACTAGGAAGTAGTAAGCTTTCAAAATGAGCCCTTTTCTGTTCAAGCTCTGCTGGCACACCCCACACTCATGACCAGGATCCACACCAAGGTAGTTTGTACACCTGGGGCAATAAAAGTGAATCTCTGTCTTGCCATTGTAATCAGTCGAATGCTTCTTTAAAAAACGCAGCGACTTTGGAACACATCCAGGTACGATGAAGTTTAGGAGCTGCAGGAGATCTTTGGTTGCTGCTTTTGACAGGCCGTGTCTCATGATGAATGCCAGGAGAAGCAGAAGGAGGGCTCCCATTGTGACTGAAGAACCGGCATATATCTTCTTCTCTCCATTGAAGACCTGCTCCTAGTAACACATGACAGGCCAGAAATATGCCTTAAAAGCCAAATATTGCAGGAATGAATGAAAATATCATTATTTCTAATATTTAAAGAGAGCAATAAATGAAAAACACTAACGGTTGGATCTTCTGTATTTCATCATCCGATGAAGCAGAGCTAGTCTCTCCTTGGTGCTGTAATATAGAAGAGAACGAGATATAAAAGGTGTATTTAGGGGGAGGACGTTTAGTATGTTTTTTAAACAGTCAAGGTCCAAGAGGTGAAGCTTAGCAGAAATCTAGGGCTTGCAGCTGCCCCCCTACAGTTATCAGGAATGGGAAATTAGCTATAAAGAGCAACACCTTTTGTAGCAGGCTTTAAACCTGCCTTTTCTGCTAAGAAGCTGGGCATTTCAACATGGAAGTCTGTGGGGAAGTGGCAGCTTCCAGTCCGTGAAGTCTCCACAGACTCTCATGTTAAAATACCCAACTTTCAGTGTGCACATACTTTACCATTTCATGGTCTGGATCTCCTCCTCTGGTCTCTGCTGTCCCAGCTGACGGATGACTGACCTACGAGTCAGAAAAGGAAGAGTGATGAGCATCTTGAAGTCGTCATTTTACTATCTTTAAAATCCTTTTCACTTCTTGCAGCTTCGCATACCCTAGGATCTTCATCTTCATCAGAATCAGAAGAATAAGAATCAGTATTACCATCATTGCAGACGCCGTTATCTCTCCCAAGAAGCTGTCATGGATTTTAGCAGGAAAACATCATAAATAAAACCTTTTCTTTCAAAAGCTAAACAACTTCTCCATGCACACACTTGACCACACGTGGCAAACTCAAAGAGTTCTCATTTAGTATTTTGCTATCTCTAATGCCAGTATTGCTGTGCATGACTAAATGGCATTGATTTGGTAATTGTTTTTAATTTGTTGATTAATTAAAGCATATCAATAAACTACATATGTCTGGCCCCAATTTCCAAGTAAATTCGACACCCCTGCTTTACCGTTTCATGGTCTGAATCTCCTCTTCTGTTGTCTGCAGTCTCAGCAGACACATGACAGGCCTAAGATAAAGAAAATGAAGATTTGTGAGTGTGATATGATCAGATCCAACATTTATATACAGTCACCATAGGATCTTCATCTGTACCTTCAGTATGAGTATTAGATGAAGTATTCATCCCATCAACATATATTTTAACTTTAATACAGTACAAATTTAAATCAGCTAAGGTTACTACTTATTTTTATTGGGGAGTTTTTTCACACTTTGATTGGACTTCATATTCTCTCCATCCTTCAGGCCAGTGTTATAGCCTCTCTGTATGTTATAATGTCGACTGTAGGAGTGGGTCTTTTCTTTCTAAACTTTAACAATCCTCATAATAATCATTTACTGTTTTATGGTCTGAATCTTCTCTTCTGTCCTCCGTTGGTTCAGTGGACACATGATCAACCTTAAAGACAGGAAATTGTTATAAATATCTTCATATTTTAATAGTGTAAAAGAAAAAATATAATATAATGTTGACATTTTTTGCATATGGCATTACAGTCTCTCTGGGTTTTTAACTGAAAAAAAATCTTTCTCTCTTGAAACTCTCCAGCATTCAATAATCCTTGGATTAACAGATTTTACCTTCTTATGGTTTGAATCTCCCCTTTTGTCATCTTTTGGCTCAGTAGAGCCGTGACCAGCCTGAGAGACAGAAAAAGATGAAATAAGGTATCTGGATATTACATATGGTAATTTAAAGATGTGAAACATCAATCTGTAGCACAAACATGTTCTTCTAAACAGCAAATTGGCATGGATTTTAACAGCATCATGCAGGAGTTTACTGGGAACTGAAGAAACTGGGAACATGATCGGGTTACTGTTGATTGATTTTCCAGCAACATATATCACAAACTAGTTTGCAGCTTATGTCAAAGATGGTTCTTCTGACACCACAGCCTGCTTAGCTGTGATGCTGCCCGGCCACTGTACATGTGCTGCAGACCATGCTGACAGCAAGTCAACAGTAACTCCGATAACCACTCGTTACAACCAAGGTATGCAGAACAGCATGTCTCAGTGCACAACGTGCTGAACACCAAAGCAGATAGGCTGTAGCAGCCGAAGAGCACGGCAGGTACCACTCTACAATTTACAGGGGCTAACCTAGACTGGACAATAGAAGATTTGAAAAACTATGTCTGGTTTGATGAGTCTCTATTTCTGCTGTAACATTCAGATGGTAGGGTCAGAATTTGGTGTAAACAACATGAAAGCATGGATCCATCCTGCCTGGAGCATTGTTTAACCATCAGAGCCTACCTGAGGATTGGTGATGACCATGTCCACAGTGTACACATCTTCTGACAGCTGCTTCGAGCAGGAAAGCGCAACATGTCACAAAGCTCAAATTATCTCAAACTGGCCGCTAAATCACCGCCACAGTCACTAGACCTCAACCCAATAAAGCACCTTTGAGATGTGGTGGAACAGAAGATGTTCATCATGGCTGTGCAGCTGACAAATATGCAGCAGCTGTGTGATGCTATCATATCAATATCAACCAAAATCTCTGAGGAATGTTTCCAGCACCTTGTTAGAGACAGTTCTGAAGGGAAACAGGGTCCAACCTAAAAAAAAAACTGCCCAGTGAGTGTATGTCTAATTATTAATTATTAAAAATAAATAAATTAAAAAATTAAATAATAAATAAAATTAATAACAGCAATTATACTCATGAATGGTCCAAAATGACTTCTTTCACCTTGATTGTAGTGATACACTGAAATAGTACGTTTGTTCCAGCTGAGACCAGTTATCAGAAAGCTGTGAGTTATTATAATCAGAGCTTAGAAGCTGGATGATGCAGACGTGTATTTCTGTACGCATGGCTGCATGATTTGCTGTTTGCACACAGATTATTAACGTTACCTCCTCACTGAGCTTTCTCTTTGCAGTCGTCTTTGTGGGGCGCCCACTTCTCGGCAGAGTAGCAACTGTGTTGAATCTTCTCCATTTATGCACAATCTCCCTAACTGTGGATAGATGAATATCCAAAGTGCGTGCGATTATTTTATAACCTTTTCCAGATTTGTGCAAATCAACAATTTCCGCTCGTAAATCTTCTGAGAGCTCCTTTTTGCGAGGCATGACTAACGTGAACGGGAAAATCCATAAATAAGAACATCTAAATATTTGTTGTGGGATTCAACCACCAGGAAGCGCTCCCTCTGCACCGGAAATCTGGGCTTTTTTGCCCACTTAGAAAAAAAACTTTATTTGGCCTTATGACAAATCTAATAACGTGTTAATACCACATAGTAAAATATGCAAATGCTAAAAAAAAAAATTAAAAAAATATATACATTAGTTTTAAAAATCCGAAGCGCGTCCAACAGATCCGAGATATCTTTCCGTTGTCTGGATTCACTTATATGAACATTGGCGATCAGGATCAACGGTCCGGGATTTCCCTGCGTATTCACATGAACGGGGTGGTGTTGGCAGCATCTGACCGATCTAAACGAGGCGATTCACGGATCATATGATTCTTCTTCCACAGAAATGATCCCTACGAGTGCAGCCTACTCCAATCATTCTCAGATGCTGATAAAAGGTGATTAAAAATATATAAAGAAAATAAACAATTATAACAGCAAAATGCAACACTGTTGCAAAAAACGACCCGTGATTAATTCTGCAGAAAATCGTTAATTTGGTGATTTCGCGCACAGAGCGGTAAAGTTAGTTCGCTCTCAGTGCTGCTGTTTATTTCTAAGGTGACGGCTGCTCGTTAGAGCTGTGAAACTTTAACCTGCATTCATTTAAAGATTAAAGCTTCCTGTCCCACAGCCCGAAAGAGGAGATGCTTCAGTTTGCGTCAGATCAAAGCGAAATTAATCTCACTGATTGAACAGATATTCTTGGGGTGCGGTCTGTTTTTTAGTAGCTGCAATTCCATAGTGTAAAACTGACTTAGCAGATCAAGTATAACCACATTTTATAGCTCACCAAATTAATACACGCACATTCCCGTGACGCACAGTTTGCGCTTCATTCAGTGGTTTTAGTAAGGTGCGGCTTAACTAGGTTTCAACCTAAATCAGGTGTATTATACTGAAACTGATGATTCATTCTGAATTATTCTTGGAGACTACAACCATCAAATTAGGTTGCATTTGATAGTTTCTTTGTGATGTGTACCTAAAATGAATTGAGGTTTGTAGAGCTTAAAAGGTTTGAATATGTTTGTAAGCAGCATTTTTCATTATTAGTTTTCTTAAAAACATAGTTTGTGGGATAAAACTCACGGTACAAAAACTAGTTTATTAACCATTATATTATTAATTGCAATGTATGTCTGATCCTAGAATTGCCCCTTCTGCCAACTGAAAAAAAAAAAAATCAGGGAATATAGTATATTTATTACTAATGCTCATCAGGGAAAGACAAAGAAGTTAGATGCTACTGAAAAACTTAACACCCTCCTACTCTCCCCGCAGAGGTCCGAGGTATCTTCCAGCACCTGTGATGCTATTTTTTTTTCTGCCAAATTGATTGATCAATAGGTGGTGATTTCATCTCTAACCTGGAACTTAAGTTACCATGATGATATACCCAGTAAGAAGTGAACCACCATTGTGGTACAGAAAACCCAGGGTTAAGAGTTACGCAGACAAGACAAAATCCTGCTTCATGGTACAGCCCTCAACCCAAAGATTCATTCTGTCATTGTATTTTAAAGGAATGAGGATTTGTTTTCTCATAAAATTCCATGCCTTTTTCCAACAATGTGCTGCAAAGTGATTAGGAACTATAGTCAAGATATCGACAGGGTTGAAGTGATGATGTTTGGTGTTCTAGCTGTCAGTTTCTGGGGTAAAATTTTCACCCTATACTTCCTAAAGCAATTGTAACAACATTTATAGGTTTGATGCACACTTCTGTTTATTCTGTTCCTACAGCAGCTCAATACGGTGGAGACCTGGTGACAGAATACGGGCAAACTGGTTCTTGTTTAAACAGTTTTTGCTTAGCTGGGTTCCATGCTTGGCTGGTTGCCCTGTTCAAGGAGGAAATTGGCTTAAACTCTAGCAGGATCCACAGGGAACGGCATGTTGTTGTTAAATGATGTGTATCCTGTAAAAATCTCCCACTTTAACAACATCACCATCATATTTCATTTATTATTCTTTGAAAAATTACATCAAGAAATCTGCCAGCATCTTTCCCTGTGTCACACAAATATTCTTTTGGACACAAATAGCTCAAATTAGGTTTCCCCAATACCTACGCCCATTATTGTTCCTTTTATTGGTATCAGATGCACTGCTGGCAATGAGATTCATGTCTTGCTGATAGGAATGCCTTGAACGGCCAGGGGTCCTGAGGTAGACCTGGACACGCTGGAGAGGTTATATCTCTCAGTTGGCCTGGGAACACCTCTGTATTTCCCTAGATAAGCTGGAGGAGGTGGCTGAGGAGAGGTAGGTCTCAACTTCTCTGCTGCCCACATGACCTAGCACCAGATAAAGGGAATGGCCAATGGTTGACTCCCTGTGACTGTACAAAAAAGTTGGATCATAAAGAAGTCCATGGTGAAATGGCTCCCATGTAAAATCTGTGCAAAATCAAAAATGCAGATCCATCTGCTCTGGCATCCTCTTCATTGTACAGGAGCAGGTACCTACTTCTAGAACCTCAGGTAACAATTTTAAGAATTACGAAGGCCAAACATTCCTGACAGGAAGCTCTTTAGGCCACTGCCAGAGCATGTTGGGATAATGATGGTGATTTGAACAACTGATGGAGTCCATAAAGCACGAGTGCTCCTGCCATTAAAGCAAAACGAAAGCAAACAAACACAAAGATCTTCTGAAACGCACGGACGTCTTTCAGAGATTAGACTTTTTAATCAAAGGTGATTTTGACACTTTGGTGTTGAATACAAAACAAATGCAAAATTGATATACCTTCACTAGTAGTGTCTAATATTACATACAAAATATATACAGGTACACTTCAATGTACAACAGCAAGATGTACAACATTGCACAAGTGAAAAAAATAATGCTAAGATTGTAAGCTAATGCACTTTATCCCGATGGTGGAATAAGAATCTAAAAAATGCAATAAAGAAAATGGGCTTATTGCATGTTTCAGTCTTGCCCACAGTAGGATTGTGAGAGTTGAAGAATGGACAGCACAATTTTTTTAATTTGATTTTTCTGATTTAATCAGGGTTTGAGAGACTGGTTTGAAAACTTTTAATGTGTCTCAAGCACAGGCATTTTCATGACATAAAACTGACCCACATGTTCAATCATAAAACATTTGGAAACAATGTCCTTGCAGGTTACTGCACACAGTTCATTTGAGCTCCTCACTTTTACAAGGAATTTTGCGACGTTTGTGTTGATCTGCGTGTCGTGGATAGTTGGCTGTCTGGTTAGACGCTGCAGCTGCTTGCAGAAAAAGATAACTTCTCTGCAGGAGCAGCCGGGCCTTCCCTCACAGCTGCAGGGTTTTGGTACAACAACCAAGGACTCCACCACGGAAATGCAACTGCTGGTCTCTAATACTGAATTGTTCCTTTTGATTGTCCCACTGTAGTCCAAAGTGGTGACCAGTATGTTCTTATAAACACAGCGCTTATATTCGGTTACACCTTCACGATGTGGCTGGCACCATGAGAGTGTGTCATTCTTCTGCAATGCTGCAATTTCTCTTGGAGTTAAAAATCTTTGAGAGCCACTTCCCAGAGTCACTAAATCTTCTCCAATGTGATTTAATGACTTTGTAATAACATCACAACTTGTCATGGAACAGAAGAAGTCTTTGATTTCTGTGCTGGCATCCTGAAGGGCAGCACCTCCTTGTCTTATTATCTTCTCATATGAAAAGAAATTCCTGAAAATCTGCAATGAAACTGACTGCGTGCCTGAGTACATCTGCACGAGTCTGCTGTTCATGTCTTCAAACACAAATGCTGAATTGGCCCATAAAAGCCCCCAGTTCCGGACACTCTCGGTAAGATGTGTCAGCAAATGGCAGTCGTATGAACAATGCTCGAGTCCATAGAGAGACGGTATCTGAGCTACAAACTGAACCAGACATAACTCTGCACAGTTGAGCTCATCTTGAGAGGCAAACTGGGAGAGGAGGATGTGAAGGGCACAAGGAAGAAGCATCCAGTGCTTGTAGTACAGCGCTGGTAAAACATTCCTCAGTATTACAGGAGAATAGAGAAGAGCAAATGCTCTCCACTCAGAAGCTTTCCAATGCATCCTCTCACTGAGGCGCCTGGGGCTTTGGCTGACTTCATTTGGTGGCTGGATCTCACACAAAGCTTTGTCCAGATCATTTAAATGCTCAACTGTCAAATGGAAATCCTTGCTGGCATAAAGAGGGTCAAACCACAGATTGACGAACTGACGGACTACACCGAGACAAAAACAATGCATGTAATCTGGAATAAAGCCTTTGATAATATCAAATGATGGCAAAAGAAGCAGGAGACTTGGACCTTTAACCCCCATTTGACTCTGGTCATAACTATTTCCCATCACTAACTCAGCGAGTTGCACCGTTTCAGGCATGTGTCTCAGGTCACAGCCATCCATCTGAATCGGGTAAACTCTGGTAAAACCCCTGCCCTTTACAACCATCTCCCCTTTGTGGTAGCAAAAACCACAACCAAATTCTTTGTTAAACGGTTCAAAGTTCTGCACCATCGCCCTTGCTACTGCATCACACGTGCATATTTTAGCTGTTACTGTGTTGCGATGCTCGGAGCCGTTCTCGTCTTTCCAACAAAACCCTGCGGTAGATAGTTTCTGAAGCTCGTTGATGAACGGGGTCAAAAAACTCTGAACCCGTGGTTTTCCTCTGCCAAACCATAAGGTGTGCAACAGAACGTTTTTACACCGCTCCACATATGGCAGCTCATTGATGGTACACAGGATGGGCCAGATTGAGTACTTTGATGAGCGGAACACAGGGGAGCCATCGCAATTGAAGGTGAGTGTAATACTGCCATCTTGTCTTTCACTCTTGTAGTCATTTCCAGTGGTGACATCAGAAAAGGAAGCGTCCCTGGTGAAATGCTTCCCAAGCTTTGAGTGGACTCGTGCAAGGAGGTTTCTTAGCTGAATTTCAAGTGGCATAACTAGGAAGTAGTAAGCTTTCAAAATGAGCCCTTTTCTGTTCAAGCTCTGCTGGCACACCCCACACTCATGACCAGGATCCACACCAAGGTAGTTTGTACACCTGGGACAATAAAAGTGAATCTCTGTCTTGCCATTGTAATCAGTCGAATGCTTCTTTAAAAAACGCAGCGACTTTGGAACACATCCAGGTACGATGAAGTTTAGGAGCTGCAGGAGATCTTTGGTTGCTGCTTTTGACAGGCCGTGTCTCATGATGAATGCCAGGAGAAGCAGAAGGAGGGCTCCCATTGTGACTGAAGAACCGGCATATATCTTCTTCTCTCCATTGAAGACCTGCTCCTAGTAACACATGACAGGCCAGAAATATGCCTTAAAAGCTAAATATGGCAGGAATGAATGAAAATATCATTATTTCTAATATTTAAAGAGAGCAATAAATGAAAAACACTAACGGTTGGATCTTCTGTAGTTTCATCATCAGATGAAGCAGAGCTAGTCTCTCCTTGGTGCTGTAATATAAAAGAGAACGAGATATAAAATAAAATGAAGACATTAGAAATTAAAAGCAGAAAAAACACCTCTCCTAAAACTTCAAGGCAAGATGAACAGTATTATTATAAAGTATTACTGCTATACAATAACTGTAACTGAGAAGTTACCAGTGTTCATTTAGGATGCTTCTTAAATGGTCGTGGTTTAAGAGGTGAAGAGAAGAAGACAGTTAGTGGTTATAGCTGCCTGTGTCAGTACCCTTAAAGCATCCACGTGACTAATAATGCATAACGTCAAACTTAAATGCAAACCAAATGCTCCCTTTGTGTCCATCACCAGTGGGGACAGGCACTGGGTTCGGGTGCCATGTGAGCCGGGTGGCAGATAAAGGTGGTTTCCTGGGCATGTTAACCCTGGACAGACTGGTTTTTAGGATATGGAATGTCACCTCACTAGTGAGGAAGGAACCTGTGCTACTACAGGTGGTGGAACAATACCAACCAGATATAGATGGGCTGACCTTCATATATATCACGAGTTCTGGAACTAAACTCCTGGAGTTTCCCCAGACACACAAGACTCACCTCTATGTGACTATGAGTCGCCAAGGGCAAGGCCCTGACTGTTGTCTGTGATTTTGTTCCCGGGAAAAGGGTTCTGCCTTGGGATTCCCTAGCTCACCTGGAGAAGGGTGATTGGGCAGAACAGCATGTCTGATCTAACCAAGAGTGGTGTTTTCTTATTGGACATCTGTGCCAGGGATGGGTTGGCCATAACAAACATATGGATCTATCTTGCATCCCGGAGTAGGCTGAAGATATGGACCCCAAATGGGCCATGCCCAAGACCTGCATGGCAGAGTGATGGCAGGTGAAGCTGTGGTCATAAGGTCACTTGTACCTGCCATGGTGGTCACGTAAGGACCAATGGCAGTCACTAGCAGGTGGGGGGAGAAGCTTGGATGTCTGGCGGGAGCTTGGAGCAGAACACTTTTTTTTTTTTTTTACTTAGCACCCATTAATAGGTATCTGGGTCTGTGCACGGCAGCCATACAGTTTATGGATACACTGCGACTTTGTTTTTTTCTACATGCACATATTTTACCATTTCATAGTCTGGATCTCCTCCACTGGACTCCATTATCCCAGCTGACAGATGACTGGCCTGTAAGTCAGAAAAGAATACTTGATGAGCACCTTGATATCCTTACAATCCTGTTCACTTATTGCAGCTTCACATACCGTAGGATCTTCATCCTCATCTTCATCAGATGAGTAAGAATCTGTGTTCCCATCATTGTAGACTGTGTTATCTCTCACAATAAGCTGTTATGGATTTCAAGAGAAAACCAGAATGAATAACTTTTTTCTTTTATTAGTTAAACAACTTCTCCATCATACACTTCACCACGTATCAAACTCAGAGTTCTTATTTTGTATTTTCTTTTACAAATGACACCACTGATTGTTGTACGTAACCAAATAGTATCATGGAGTGGCAAGTTATTGAATCTTTTAATTTGTTGAGGCCCTTAGTGGAGGATAATGCACCACTTCACTAAAGTCAAATCATCTCAACCTGGTTTCTTGAACATGACAATGTGTTCACTGTACTCAAATGACCTCCAGAAACACCAGATCTCAACCCAACAGAGCACCTACAGTAAGGATGTGGTGAATTGGGAGATTTGCATTATGGATGTGCAGCCAACAGATCTGCAGCAACTGTGTGATGTTATTGTGTCAATGTGGACCAAAATATGAGCAATGATGAATTAAGGCAGTTCTGAAGGCAAAAGGAGATCCAACCCAGTCCTAACAAGGTGTACCTTAGAAAGTAGCAGGTGATCATATATGAGGTTCTTCAAAAAGTTCTGTGACCTACGAAAAGTCCAACACCAAACTTAATTTAAATTTGACTAATTGTAGTTCTCTCTGTAATGGTGTTAGAGAGACCAGCTTTAATGGAATTACAGATCAGGTATGTTTTAATGATTGCGTATGTTTCATTTTTTCCTATGGTGACACATTTTGATTACACCTCATGTTCTCTCCATCCATTCTCTCTGGATTTTAAAAGGTAAACAGAATGAGGGGTTCTTCACTTTCTAAACTTTAACAATGCTCAAACTGAACTTATTTTACCATTTTATGGCCTGAACTGCTTCTTCTCTTATCTGATGGTCCAGCAGATGCATGATCAGCCTAGAAGACAGGAAGTGCTGCGCTGTAAACATTTTCATGTGATAATTTTAATATTGTAAAAAGAAAAAAAAAGGTTTTATTTTTAGTATACGCAAACACACCACAGTCTCATCATCTGTTGCTTCAGTATCCGTTGAGTAGGAATAAATAATCTCTTCATCGTTGCGGATGGTGTTAAAGTCTCTCTGGATTTTAACAGAAAAACAGAATGGTAGATTGTATCTGATTAATTTTTAAAAATCAGATACTTATTTTATTCAAATATTTGAAGAATATAACAAATGATATACACTAACTTGTTCTGTAGTCTCGTCATCAGATGAAACAGCAGCAGCAGCTTCTCCTTGCTGCTATAATACATAAGATGAAAAGATATAAAAGGTGTATTTCAGCCAGATGCAGAAGGAAAAACCTAGTATCCTCACACTCAAGCACAATTTTACCTACATATGCCCAAACTTACATGACTCCAAAAGAGCGAATGGTAGGAAACTGAAAGCTAATCAAAAACCTCTCCTTAAAACTTCAAGATGAGCAGCACGACAATAAATACTGCTATATAGAATTGCAATTGAGAAGTCATGTTCATTTGGGATGTTTCTTAATTAGTCCAGGCCCAAGAGGTGACAACAGAAGAGCTAGCAGCCATCTCCACATTTAAAAGAAAAGAAAAGAAGCAAACACCCAAGTGCCAAAAACTGCAGTTCCTCCGGTGGCTACTTGAGGCTGGCTCCAAAAATGAGTTAAACCCCACAGAGATCCACGTTAAAATGTCCAATTTTATGGCCAAAATGAACATGTTCACATCCTGGTACAAAAAAATGGATGTTTCTTTTACTCACCTGTTTGGACCTTGTTAAAGGTTTGGGATGTGGTTGATTTGACAGACAGCTGTTCTGACACAAGCAGCAGTAGCCAACAGCTGACTGCTAGACCTCAACTTTGCTAATTCAAATAACTAACATGGACTTCTCAACCATAATAATGCTGTTGGTTCTCCCTGGAGCATTTTAATGGAATTATCTGACAATTAGCATTTTTAATATTCTGTCACTTGGTACTCGTTAGCAGGTGTCTGGGTGTGTGCAGTGCAGTCATACAGTTATAGCATACTGCTTCTTAGCATTAGTTGATAACTTAGCACTTCACCCTCTCATCCAAATATGGTCTTGTCTTGCTCTGAACAGCCAATATGCTAAGGCTTCAAAATGCAGAGTCCATAAACTGACAGATAACGTCACCATGGCTACATCCATTCTTTATATACAGTCTATATGACTGACTCACTTTTGAAGCCAGCCTTAAGTGGCCATTTGAGGTAGTGCCGTTTTCTGCAACGGCTTTATTTTTCCCATGCTCTTGTCAGTTATATTTTGTTGAAATTTCCGATCCTGACAGAGGAAGCCAAGTGGCAGTGAGTGTACATGAGGTTCTTCAAAAATTCAGTGAGTACACCTATAAAAAGTTGAAACTCTAAATCTGGCTGCTGTGCCTGCTAATTTTAGCTCTCTTCCTACAGTTGTGGCCAAATGTTTTGAGAATGACACAAGTTTTGGTTTTCACAAAGTTTGCTGCTTCAGTTTTCATGATGGGGATGGATGGCTGGACGGATGGATGGGTGGGTGGTTGGGTGGATTTGCATATACTCCAGAATGTTATGAAGAGTGACCAGATGAATTGCAAATAATTGCAAAGTTCATCTTTGCCATGAAAAATAAACTAAATCTCCCAAAACCAATTTCCACTACATTTCAGCCCTGCCAAAAAAGTACCTGCTGACAACATTTCCGTGATACTCTCATTAACACGGGCGAGAGTGTCGATACACACAAGGCTGGAGATTACTCTGTCATGCTGATTGAGTTTGAATGGCAGATTGGATGCTTTAAAAGGATGTGGTTCTTGATAACACTGTCTTCCTCTTTTTACCATCCTGCAGGGAAAGACGTGCAGTCACCATTGCTTTGCATAAAAAGGGCTTCTTGCTGCTAGTAACATTACACCTAAATCAACATCATATGAGATCATCAGGAACTTCAAGGACAGAGGTTCAATTGTTGTGAAGGAGGCTTCAGGGTGCCCAAGAAAGTCCAGTGAGTGCCAGGAACATCTCCTAAAGGTAATTCAGCTGCGGGATTGGGCCACCACCAGTGAAGAGCTTGCTCAGGAATGGCAGCAGACAGGTGTATCTGCATGCACAGGGAGATGAAGACTTTTGGAGGATAGCCTGATGTCAAGAAGGGCAGTAAAGAAGCCACGTGTCACCAGGAAAGTCATCAAGGACAGACTGATATTCTACAAAAAAGTACAGGGACTGGTGTAAAGTCATTTTCTTTGATGAAGTTGCTTCCCGATTATTTGGTGTCTGGAGAAGAAAAGGTTAGTACTACCATCAGCCCTGTGTCATGCCAACAGTAAAACACCAGTAAACCAGGGGATGCTTCTCATCCAGGGGAGTGGGCTTACTCATAAATTTGCCCAAGAACACAGCCACGAATAAAGAACAGCACCAAAACATTCTCCAAGAGCAACTTCTCCCAACCATCCAAGGATAGTTTGGTGAACAATACCTTTTCCAGTATGATGGAGCATCATGCCATAAGGCAAAAGTGATCAAATTTGGGTCCTTTGCCAGGAAACTCCCCAGACCTTAATCCCATCAAGAACTTGTGGTCAATACCCAAGAGGTGGAAAAAAACCCAAAACAAATTCTGACAAACTCCAAGCACTGATTATCAGGGTTATTACAGTTACCAAAAACGAACGAAATAACAAAAACTGAAATTGAAAAAACATTGTCGTTAACTGAAATAAACTAACTAAAACTGCATTGTGAGTTTAAAAAACTAACTAAAACTAACTGAAATTATAGATAAAATTACCTTTTTCTTGTTTGTCATTTTATTTAAAAGTCTTGTGGATCGATCATTTTTCCGCTCTCCGAGTTTAAGCTGGGAGAGCTGTCGGGCTGCTCTGTGCGTGCGTGTGCACGAGAAAACGGCAGAATCGCTCAGAACCGCCGTAACCTGATGTTCACCTCTGGAGAAATGTGACTACTCGTCGGGTCCACGCAGCCGCAACGTTGTGATTAACCTGTTCCGTCCTTGTTTCCAGCTACTTTATCAGTCAGATAATAACAATCAGGACTAATAATCAAAGCATCATTATAAGGACTCACAAATGTCAGCAAATTCCTGGAGGGAGACTCGGAACGGACGTGAGGGAATGAAGAAAGTGAAAAAACAAGGACACATATGTTTGCAACCAAAAAACTGAGCACAAAGAGCAGGGACCAAAAAAAGTCCCAGCTGGCACAGCATATAAAACACCGGCACGTGACCACAAGGTAATTAACACACACAATCCAGCTACACAAGCATGAATGTGGACATGAGGTCGGACACTTCTGTAGGTTGTATATAGAGGCTGCAAAGACCCTGCAAGTCTAATTAGAGCATCTAACCAAGCTAGCTCCAACACAGAAGCAGCATCAGGTGGTGAGAACATCAGGATGCAGCTGGATTTGAGCTTTGACTCCTTCAAAGAGTTTGTTTTTGTCACACACCACATGTAGCTGTTGTTAATCTACTGTACTGACGATGAAGTTTATTGTAGAATTTATTGAGTTTGGGAGTCCATATTTTTCTTTGTTTCTGCCTGTTGATGTTCAGGTGTGTCCTAATTATTACACATTTAGCATGTAGTGCTGCTGTCCTGTGAACTGTTGGTTCTTGAATATATTTCTTTACAGTATCTTTTGTTGAGTTTATAATGCACAATAGTCACTCTTGTGTCTTGAATCTTGCACCTGACAAAGTATGAAAAACTAAAACTAATAATAAAACTAACTAAAACTAAGCATTAAACCTAAAATAAAAATGAATAAAAACGAATAAAACTACTCTGAAAACTAATTAAAACTGTATTAGAGAAAAAAAAAAAGTAAAAACTAACTAAAACTAAAGGATAATGTAAAATCCAAAACTATTATAACCCCGCTGATTATGCAATAATGGGCTGCTGTCAGTCAGGATGTAGCCCAGAAGTTGACTGACAGCACACAGGGCGACTTGGAGAGGTCCTGCAAAGGAAGGGCCAACAATACAAATAGAGACTCTTGAATAAATTTATTGTAACTGTCAATAAAAGCCTTTGAAACTTACTTCAGCATACCATAGAAACATTTGACAAACAGATCTAAAAACAGTGAAGCAGCAAACTTTGTGAAAACAGTACTTCCTGTGTCACATGTCAGCTGTAGTACTGGTACTCAGACGGCAGGCAGACTGGACAAAGAGACCAACCTGAATATGACTGCAGCCAAATTTAGATCAGGTATGTTTTAAATTCATTTTTTCCCCATCCGGAGGGTCTTTGCACATTTTGATCAGACCTCATTCTCTCCATTCAGTGTTATAATCTTTCTAACAGGTAAACAGAATTTTTTATTTTTATTTTTTTTTTTTGGGGGGGGGGGGGGGGGGTTTGGGGGGGGGGGGGGGGGGGGGGGGGCTTATCTTTCTAAACTTTAAAAATTTTCAAAGTGAAGATATTTTACCATTTTAAGGCCTGCACCCCCTCGTCTGTTATCTTGTGGTCCAGCAGATGCACGATCAGCCTAGAAGACAGGAAGTGATGACCTACAAATGTCTTCATATTTATAAAAAAAAAGCTTAACATATTATGAGCTCACACACCACAGGATCCTCATCTGTAGCTTCAGTATCAGATGAGCAGGAATATATAATCTGTGCATCACTGCGGACAGCTTTACAGTCTCCCTGGATTTTTAACTGAAAAACAGAATGAGACGTTTTATTTATATTTTTCTTTCTAAAATTCAACAGTCTGTGCATTAATGGATTTTTTTTTTTACCTTTTTATGATGTGAATCTCCTCCTCTGTTGTCTTTTGGCTCAGTAGAGCCATGACCAGCCTAAGAGACACAAAAAGATGACTGAAGACATATGATAAACATTAATCTGTGGCTGCTATAATATAAATATCAAACTGTCATGAATTTTAGCTGGGTGATTAACATTTCTTTATATAAGTGAACTTTACTGCACCCATAATTTTCTTCTGACCTTTACCTTGAGGTCAAGGTCACCGAGATTCAAACTCGTCTGAGCTTTTTATTAGATGCATCTATGGTGTGAATTTGAACATCCTACCTCACATCGTTCTCAAGTTATCGTGCTCACAAGGTTTTCAGAAATGCTTGATCGCTGACCTTGACCCAATTATGGTAAAAATTTAATTAGGTGATCTAAGGGTCACTGGCCATCATTCGTGTAAATTTGGTATGAATCGGACTGCTAGTTTTCCTGTAACGTTTACAGAGAGACAAAACCAAAAAACAATACATCTTTCCCTCCTCCAGGAGTGGGGTAATTAACAGTGATTAAGCAATTTCAGTCGCCACACCCAGGTCTGATTACTGCCAGACCTGTTGAATCAAAAAAATCACTTACATAGAGCCTGTCTGGCAACTACAGTCTGAAAATGGTTGCAAAGCCATTTCTAAGGCTTTGGGATTCCAGTGAACCACAGTGACAGCAGTTATCCACAAAAGGAGAAACTTGAAACAGTGGTCAATCTTCCCAGGACTGGCTGGCCCACCAAAATTATTCCAAGAGACAAAACAACCAAGAACAACATCTGAAGAACTGCAGGCCTCACTTGCCTCATTTAGGGTCAGAGTTCATGATTCAACAATAAGAAAGCGACTGGGCAAAAATGGCAACCCATGGGAGAGCTCCAAGGAGAAAACCACTGCTGACCAAAAAGAACACAAAGGCTCGCCTCACATTTCCCAAAAAAAGCAAGACATCTTGATTTTTTTATTGTTTTGGCAAATGTGAGGATCTTTTGCCAAAAAGATAATGATCTTTTGAAGACTAAAATATTCTGTGGACTGACAAGACAAAAGCTGAACATTTTGGAAGTTTTCAGTCCCGTTACATCTGGTGTGAAACTAACACAGCATTTCATAAAAAGATCATCAAACCATCAGTCGAACATGGTGGTGGTAGTGTGACGGTCTGGAGCTGCTCTGCTGCTTCAGGACCTGGATGGAAACATGAATTCTGTCCTCTACCAGAAAATCCTGAAGAAGAATGTCTGGCCATCAGTTCATGCCGTGAAGCTCAAGCTCACTTGGGTTACGCAGCAGGACAATGATGCAAAACACACCAGCATGTCCACCTCTGAATGATTTAAAAAATAAATAGATGAATAATTAATGTAAAAATATTTAGTCAATAGTCAAAGTCCACACAAACCAGCCGTTCATGCTCGAAAACCGTCCAATGTGGCTGAATTAAAACAATTCTGCAAAGAAAAGAGGACCAAATTTCCTCTACAGTGACGAGAAACAATCATTGCTAATTACTGCTCAAGGTGGCACAACCAGTTTTAGGGTTTGGGGGGGGGGTGATTATGATGGTGCTGCTATAGACCTAGGCTGCTGGGGGGTTCCCGTGATGCACTGAGTGTTTCGTTTCATTCACATCTTTTTACTCTGTTTTTACCCCACTCTGCATTTATTCATTAGTTATTATTAATCTCTGGCTCTTCCACAGTGTGTCTTTTGTCCTGTCTCTCCCCCCTCAGCCCCAGCCGGTCACGGCAGATGACTGCCCCTCCCTGAGCCTGGTTCTGCTGGAGATTTCTTCCTGTTAAAAGGGAGTTTTTCCTTCCCACTCCCACCCAAGTACTTACTCATAGGGGTCGTTTTGATTGTTGGGTTTTCTCTGTAATTATTGTAGGGTCTTTACCTTACAATATAAAGCACCTTGAGGTGACTGTTGTGATTTGGCGCTATATAAATTGAACTGAATTGAATTAATTTTTTCCACACAAGGCCGGTAGGTTTGAATAGCTTTTTTTTAATAAAATCATAATTCAAAAATTGGATTTTGCATTAACTCAGGTTATTTTTGTCCAATATTAAAATGTGTTTGATGATCATAAACATGTAAGTGTGACAGATATGTAAAAAAAACAACATATATATAACTACTGTTCTTAAGAGCTTGAAAAAAGGCGACTGGACGTTTCACCTCACATCCAAGAGGCTTCTTCAGTTCCTCCAGAGGGGACAACCCCTGCTGGGGTTTAGACACCTGAGCTCTGCACCTTTTAGAACTGAAGAAGTGAAACGTCTTCAGAAAACTTGAAGAAGTCCAGTGGCCTTTTATTCAAGCTCCTGCGACTACCATGATCTAGATGACCGAGAGCATACACTGATTTATTACTAATAGTTTAACAAAGCCTCTTTCAGATGAAATGACAAAATCCCAGAGTTTTGCATATTTTGATACAATACCACCTCGAAACGGCACCAAATAAAAACGACTCGATATCAACACACCACCGACAGGTAAGGGTAATAACCTCGATTATTTGGTACAATGCAGCGCTATGCAGGAAAACTGCTGGATCCTGGAATCTTACTTTGGCACGTCCCCCCCCCCCCCCCTAAACACTGCTGGCATCACTGCCCACTAAATAACTTCCATATTTTTTCCAGTTGAGACCAGTTATCCGAAAGCTGTAAGACAGTTTTATCTTCCTCAGGGTTCAGACCTAAGAAGGCCGCTGCAGGCGTCATGTTTTTTGCACACATGGCTGCATGATTTGCTGTCTGCAGAGTAATTAAGGTTTACCTCGCTGATCTTTGTCTTTGCAGACGTCTTTGTAGGACGCCCACTTCTCGGCAGAGTCGCCACAGTACTGAATCGCTTCCATTTATACACAATTTTCCTAACTGTGGAGCGATGGATATCCAAAGTGCGTGCGATTATTTTATAACCTTTTCCAGCTTTGTGCAAATCAACTATTTGCGATCGTAAAGCTTCCGAAAGCTCGTTTTTGCGAGGCATGATTCACGTATTCATCACAGGTTTCAGCCACCAGGAAGCGCTCCCTCTGCACCGGAAATGTGAATGGATATTTTTGTTTTAAAAAAAAAAAAAAAGGAAGGAAAGAAAGAAAACTAAAAAAGGCCAAATAACGGGTATTTTTGTTTTCTTTCTTTTTGGCCTTATAATAACGTAATAAATGATTAAAATAACAGTAAACTAAAATATAACTAAAATATAAGAGTTGGAAAAGATATGATGAAAGAAATTTACATCCCAAGAGTTAACAGATCAGATGACTGCATATTTAATTGTAGCTACTCTTCCAGTCTTCATCTTTTCCTCTTGAATGGCAAAAATGAACCAGGGCTGGTCTGCTCAATCCAGAAGTTCAATACTTACCAATAACTGGGTCACTTAAAGGAATGAAAATGTCACATTTCATGACCCCCCCCCCCCCCCAAAACAAACAAACAAACAAACAAACAAACAAAAAAAAACAACAAATACGCCGCAGAGTGAATAGGAAAGAGTAATAGGAGTTAATGATTTATTATTTTTTTTAATCATTCACATTTTGCTTCTGCCAAACGATGATCAACTTGTAGCAGACCTCAGGTATGGAGCTTTTAGTTTCAGTTTCAGGTGATCTGGAGAAATTTCATCCCATGATTTCTGTAGCACCTCCCAAAAAATGGATTGGTTTGATGGGCTCTTCTTGCTTATTATTCTGGTCCCACAACAGCTCAAAAGAGTGGAGAATACCTGCTGACTGCTGCTTATTTAAACAATACTTGCAGAGTTGACATTAACAAATGCCTCACACTAAAATGCCTTGTTCAAATTTTGGTGAACAAACTGATTTTTGAAAACACGTGAATATTTCTGTTCAGTTCTCCTTACTGATGCATAAAGACATGCAAAGTGCCTTGAAAGGACTTCTGTTGTGAATTTTACTATATAAATAATACTGAGTGGGAAAAAAATGATCTTCTCCTTGTCTCAGCTAAACAGAGAAATGTGGTGCTTGCCAGGAATAAATTCTAATAAAGACAATGGGTCTGACAACTTATTGGTGCAAATTAAAAAAAAACAAAAACAAAAACACAGTGTGGCCCCCCCAGAGGTTTTTAAATTAAAACTTTATTTGACGATGTGATTTTATACTTCAGATTCTGCATGACTGACAGCTTCACTGAATCTGAAGATTTCTGAGAATACATGTACTAATACCGGGTGTTTTGATATCGTTAATCTAATGTAGACCACAGAAATGAACACTCAGTATGTCACGATAAACAAGCCGGTCTGCCTGAACCTTTACACACAGATCACATAATTCAGTTTGCAGAACCCATCTGGATATCTGTGTCAGTGCTAATCAAACCATGTGTGTGTGTGTGTGTGTGTGTGTATGTGTGTGTGTTAAGGCTGTCAGAGCACATTAGGTGTGTAAAGGCAGATTCTGTGGGGGCTCTGCGGGCAGATTATTCTGGGCTTCAGCTTCGGGCTCAGCTGGAGCTTTTGCCTCTGTGGAAGAAACACAAACACATAAAAATGACAACACAAACCACACAATGTAACAACAACGCTGGATATGTCACAGTCAGACTGTTTACCTTTATCTTCAGATTTATGTGTCTGTGGCTGAAACTGTAGTTCTCCATTAGGACCTGCAGGAGGCTGCCCGTCCACTGCCTGCTGTTCTTTCTGTCGCTGAGACATTTCTAAAACTGCCTGCAATTTAATTTTCTTTTTAATTATCATGAATTATCCATTTTTTTTAAGTTTCAGATGATATGAGACAGAGACTGATAGGATTAGACAGCTACCTGCTGGTACTCTCTCCTCTGGGCCTCCAGGGCTTTGCCTCGCTCCTTTAGCAGCTCCTGCTCCTGATGCAGAGTCTCTGCCCTCCTCTTCAGCTCCTCCTCTTTGTCCCTGAGTTCAGCCTCAAATCGCTGGAGCTCTTCCTCTGTGTACACAGGCTTGGTGTCCAAAGTCTGGAGAGACAATAGGGGTACATAAGTAGTACACACATCCATCCATCCTTTTTTTTTAAGTATTTATTGTTACCAGTCAACAGGGCAGTAGTCTAAGAAGCAATTTCAAGCTGTCCCTCTTCCCAGCCACTTCCTCCAGCTCTTACAGGGGGACATTCCCAAAACCAGCCTGTCCTGAGCATGCCCCTGGCCCTTATTTCCCATAGCACATGCCTGGAACTCCTCACTTAAGAGCCACACAGGAAGCACCCTGGTCAGATGCCCCATCCACCTCAACTGGCTCCTTTAGGCATGGAAAAGTTGCTGCTCTACTTTGAGCCTCTACCAAATGGCCAAGATCTCACCCTATCTTTAAGGTTTGGCCAAGACACCCTACTCAGGAAGCTTCTTCTGGTGCTTTTGTCTGTGATCTTATTCTTTTGGTCATTATCTTGTGGCCACAGGTGAGGGAAAGAATGTAGATGGACCAGGAAATCGACAGCTTCGCTTTCATGCTCAGCTCTTTCTTTACTACACCAGACTAGTACAGCATCCACATTATTACAGATACTGCACCAATCTGTATCTCAATCTTCTGGTTCACACTGTGAAAAAGACCCTGAGTAT